>NC_029785.2:37230586-37311347 GCF_000816755.2 Arachis ipaensis | reverse complement strand
TTATTTTTTATTTTTTTTCATTCAAAAAATTTGAAAAGAAAAATATAATAATAAAAAATATAATTATAAAAAATTAACAAGAATAATAAAAATAATAAAAAATAAGTTGTCTTTTGTTAGTATTTCTATGTTTTTTCTGTTAGAATAGATACAAAATACACTAATTCAGTATTTTATACAATGTCTATATTCATGTTTCATTTGTCAAACACGACTATATTCCTGTATCAGTGTCCTATCCCGGTGGTACACAAAGGCAACCTTTCAGAACTTCCAATGAGTTCATAATATGAATTGTATAATAATTAAGAAGCAAATTAAAGGCACCATTGTTTGTGTGCAAGACACACTAAACAATATACAAAATTAATTTTTTTTGTGACTATCAAATTATTTTGCTGCACTGTTTTGTCAAGGGAAAGGAAGAAAAAGTGTGGAATTGTAAATTAATTTTGTATTACAATTGAGTCAATATAATATTAAAAATAATTAAAAGAATCTGGAGTTAAATTATAAAAGAGTAAATATTGTCATTTAATAATGGTTGGATTTATATACTCATCATCTAGTCTAGTCATTGATTTGGTTGTGCATTAACATTGGTGCAAAACGATCAAGCACTAACGAGTCCTCCACCTAGTTTTTTTTTTTTTTTCGTCCCTTAAAGGTTACACTAATAGCTAGAACGGCGCTTTTAATTCTTGTTAGTAGAAGACCAGTTTTCTCCAGTACTATTTTGGGTGGAGTTCCTCAACTGAGCACAATTCGTAACGGGTAGTGAACCAACAGAAAAAAAAGAAAAAACAAAGATGGATAATGGGAAGAAATTATCATGAAGAATGGGAGTTTCAGAGTAGTTTAGGGAATAAAAAATTCTTCAAATAGAGATCCAAAGAGAGGGAGAATTTGACTTTTATTTCATATCTCACATAATAACCTGCATTTGAACATAATAATAATAACGTATATTCGCTAATTACTAATACTCTTATGATTAAGCTTTCCTCTACGATTTGGGTTAATTGTATCAATATGTGTTACATTTTCAATTTACATTCTATCATTCCATTCTTAAATATATTTTTTTTTAAACTTTTAAGACTAACTGTTTTTTTACTCCTTGATCATTTATTTTTTAAAAAAAAGAGAAAGTATGAGGAGTCAATATAAAAAACCTACAATGTGTACAATGGGGTTAATTTGAAATTAAACAGAAATTATAGTCTATTAATTAATTTTGAAAAGTTTCTAATTTCAAATTTGAATTGCAGTTATACAAGCACAAAGACGATTTCACTCTCTTTATACGGTGTGACTTCTTTCTCTCCCTTTCTCCTCGTATATCACCTATTCCGCGCTGCCACGGAGAAGAGCCGCCGCGCCGCCGTCCGACAGAGGTCCGGTGACACCGACTTGCGTAAATGCTAAACCCAGTAGCCAAGTCCGATTGTTTTTGTCGCTCCCAAGCACCGGCACCACCCCAGTCGTGCATCCATTCCGTCGCATCCGGTTTGCGTCTTCGTTGCAATTTCGTTCAACTACTATGTCGTGTTCCATTGGCCGTCGGTAACGAAAATTCATCAAATTCACATAACAATGATCCCAAGCATTGCGTAGAAGAGGGTGAGGAACCCAACAAGGTAAGCAATTTACGTGGAGGCATGCATAGCAGATGGTTATTTGTTTATGATTGTTATTCATTCCACTTAGTGCAAGTAGGGGGCTCTTTTGTATGTTAAATGCTTCAGTAGATACAACAGAAGCATTCCACATGCAACCAATGCTACGGTTTTATTAAATTCTTTTTATGATTATATGGACGAAGAATTCGCATGTGATAATTCAATGTCATGTATATTTGATATGTGCAGAATTTTCATGTTATAAGTATTCCAAATCCCCACTGGAACCGTATTAGTGAAGTATATAATATAAAATCTAGCTAATGGAGATGTGGTTATTTAGACTCTTTATAAAAATAATTGTTAAATAATTAGGTGATATGAATTCATGGTTGACTAAATATTTATCCTGCATGTTTAGATTAACTATATTTATATGATGAATAAACTAGATAAAGAATGAATTAAGTGACCATGGGCTCTGAAACCAAGGACCGAAGTAAGTGCATGTTAGTTTTAAATACTGCATGTTAATCTATGTGATGTACAGGAGTATTGTGAAAGAGAATAGTAGTAGATATAATACTTATATAACAGGTGAAATTAAATAATTTTGTCAAACACTATGACTAGGTGATAGTCATGCATCAGATTTCATGTTAAAATGGGGTTATGATGGAGTTTATTCCTATTTGTGTCGCATTGTTTGTGATGTTTATTGAGGGTTTATGTACAAGATATATAGGCACGGTTTATCTAATTACTTTTTTTTTGTTGGATTTGTGTGTTTTTTTTCGCGATTGTAGGTCATGCAACTGTCGGATGTTACTGAAGTTGGAATTGAAGAGATGGATATTAGTTTTGAGGTTTGTACTCTATTTCAATTTTATGTAGTCATGAACCGCATGTTCGATGTGACCATTAATGGCGATGTGTGATGTTTGTTTTCAACTGAAACGTAGTTTGAGCGTTGTGGGCCTAGACGACATTCAAGGCCCGTCGAAGGTCACCACAAAGGGCCGGCCAAAGAGTAAAGAGGCTTGGCGCTGCACTGGAGAAGTCCTTCAAGAAATCTACTCAGAGGAAGAGCAAGAATGTCGCTTCGGTACATGATTAAATTAATCTGACCTTGCATGATTATTTAGTATATTACTATGTAAGTAGTTAATTGTTGTCATCTTTTTGTGTTGTTTAGCGGGTGGTTCCTTTGGAGGCCTCTTAAAATATGGACTTCGGTGCTCCGGTTTGCCAGTTAGAATCTGGTGGCTTCATGTCTTTGTTAAGCTCGTTCGGCAGCAGTTAGAATCTGTTGGAAATGGTTTCGAGTACCTTTAATAATTTTCTCCATGGATATAGGATTTCAATAGTTATTCATTTGTTAGCAATTGTAGATGAATATGATATTTTTCAAAGACGCAAATGCCAAGTATGATGCTTTTGTTGTTAGCAACGGGTGGCTTTATTCTCTAAAGATATAAGTATCAGGTGTGTTCGTAATTGTTGCAAGAAACTAGACTTGATTAATTTTAATGAACCAATTTAATCTAGATAAGTTTCGATGCTTTGTTGTATAAGGAGCTTGATTAATTTCATTCGGTATGCAGCTGGTCGCTTCAGATAGTAGTTACATGTTTATCTTTACTTAAATATGTTGGATGTTCATTTATGTATGAAATCGGATGTTTATTGTTACTGTATACGTGGATGGTTGTTTTCGAGTATTCACCCCTTGTAAACTGTAGCAGGTACTCAAAACGAATTATAGTATATTGGGTCAAGAACAGTGATAATGAAGTCAACACTTATCAGATTCAAGTAATGTCACCTTGAAATACAAAAGAGATATCCCTGTACTAAGAATTAGTATACCGGATGTTCGGTTCACCATGTATCTAGATGGTTACTTTCATAAGAAAAATAGATGGTCGTTTTCGACTCACTCGTCGGTGTCATGCTTGAATTCCTTTACACCAACAGATTCACATAAGTTCTCAAGAAAAAAAAAGGGATCCACCACAAAAATGGTATCTAAATATGTCATAAATAAATTTCCAAGACTCTAACCAGTAAATAAGGTAAATATTCAAATCTTATCAAGTACGTTATCTTAAGTATGCTAATTTTTTCTGCCTTTGAACTTTCTCCCTTTTGGTAATCCATCCGCACGATGTATCAACATTCTCGTGCTCGGGGCCATGAATGGTGATCTCACTTCTTTTTTACCCATCTAATTTATAGCTTGGACTATAGGAGAGTGTATGATTGGATCGCCGTAATAAATGCTCACACAATAGGTTCTCTGCAATCCAATTGAATCTTCTTTTCAGTTTATTATCAAGTAAGAAAAATTATAACAACATTAGACATAAAAATTGTATTCATTCTAGCTGCTAATAAAAAAAAAAAATAGCAGCCCCATGTGGAGAAAGGAAATCTTCAGCAAGAATTTAACTGGACTTAGAGACCGAATCAACCAATTATAAACACAACAATCAGCAAGGTAAATAAGAATCACACAGCACAACATGTTAGCACCAAACAACAATGGCTACAGCGAAAAACACCACCACAAAATGAATTAAAGTAACCATCTGTTTCAGTAAACGTCAGGACTGAATATCTAAGACTAGAACCCGCTTTCAGCACCATATATACACTAGTTTACGTAGAAAACAGAGACTCTTTAAGCATTACCTTTTAAAAACATGCTGTCACTACAATCAAATCAAAATAGCAGTCCCCATTATGAAAAACAACCATCCAATTGCCTGGAAAACTAACCATCTGACATGTAATTTATCTCAGCATGTGTACATCGTGTTAGCAGCAAATACCAAAAAAATCATACATCTAATACCAATGCAACAACGATATATCGAATTACCATCAAAGTAAAAAAGAAAACTTACTTATAATGGATTGACTGATGCAAAACCTAGTTCGCCTTGATAAGCATATATACATTTGATGTAGTTGACGGAATCATGAATGTAACTCAGATTTCGGGCATAGTAGGTTAACTAGAAACCAACCATAAATCGACACGTCAAATCCCACCTCAGTCAAGCAAGCTAGAACATTTATAAAACCGAAAAACAGTCCGTATATTAAAAACCAACCATCCGAAAACATGCTAAAGTAACCATCTAATTAGATGCAACTACACATCAACATTGGTCAACTAATTTACGTCACGTTGCATGCAACTGTGCACACCCCAAGGGTAAAATACTATGCTATTTAAACCAAAATTAAGAGATCTTTCCCGTGCTAAGATTAAATCACTTGCAACCATCTACACCAACAACTTAATCTACACATTCTAATGTACTGAAATTGCAGCAACGGAGATCATCACTATGAACAATCAAACATCTCAACAACATTCATTGCATATACAACTAGAAGTAACAGAAATAGCAAGCATGAAAACAAGAAATTAGACATCCGTTTCACGTCAATCTAGGAATGGATATCGGAGGACGGAACCCGCTATAACGTCATGTTCACATTTGCATTCTTGAAAAAAAAAAGAACCCCCCCACATATCACCTGATCCAAACAAGCCAGCCATGAAATAAATTCTATACATGAGTCACTTTGATGAAAGCCAACCATCCATAAGCTGAAAAAAATCACCATCCTATTTGTACAGTACAGATCATGTTTAAGATGAATTACCAGCAACAGTAAAATCAGGCATACATCTAATATTATAGCAAACAAAAATTATTAAAGTATCACAAAAGACAAAAGCAATCTTATACTTAATTTATTGACTGATTGAGGACGTAGCTTGACTAGAGGACCATATATACATTTACATTAATTCAATGCAACTTTAAAGGGACTAAGAAACTTTGCTTAGTTGGTTAAAAACAAACAACTCGTAAAAAATCACCTGAATCAAACAAGTTAAAAAATTTTTAAAACCAAATCCCATTCCGTTTAATAGAAAACAACCATCCAAAAATATGCTATAATAACCATCCAAAAAGTAACAAAGTTTTTGCAAACTTTCCTGCTCAAAGATTAGATCAAAATCAAACATCTACAACAACAACTCTTTATACACAATCCAGTACAGTGGGATTACAACCATTGATTTCTTTACCATCAACAATCAAACACCTCAACAAGATTCATTGCATGTGAAACTATTAGCAACAGGAACAACTATAAGCGCATAACAAAAAGCAACCCACTAACCTCCGGTTGTTTGTTGACAACGTCATGCGTCTGGGGGCCGTAGCTGTGACACCCGCAACGGAAAACATGGGCCAACGACACTGAGTTCTGCTAACGGCAAAAGAGGAGTGCGCCAGCCGCCAGAGGGTGAGCCGCGGGGTCTAGTACGATGCTGCTGGAGTGTGAGCCCCAGAGGTCTGGTACGATGCTGATGAACGGTTGGCCGAGGTGTTCCGGAACGGTGCAGATGGAGGTAGAGCCGCGGAGTTCTACTCGGCACTGTCGGAAGGTGCGTGGATGGGTTCCGAAACGGCGCTGTCGGAAGGTGCATGGCTGGTTTCCGGAACGGCACTGATGGAGGGTGCGCTGCGGGTTCCCGGAACATGGGCTGAGGGAGGGTGCGTTGCGGGTGGTTGGTCTGCGTTGTCGAAGGACCCGTCGCAGAGGTCTGGTCGGGGCTTATGAAGATGTGGTGGTGGGATGGTCGGGGGACGGGAGGGTTGGATGCAAAAGGACTGTCGTCGGGGAATGATGAGTCCATATTTTTCGATATATTTTGGCTTGATTTAAAGGGATTTCATCACATAAACCTACACTTAAGCACCAAAATAGCATACTTTTGTGTTATCTCCCTAAATTAGACTTAAATGTGAAAACATGTGTTTTTGTGCCTAAATTAGTGATTTTAATTCCACTTTCATGCCATTCGATGCCGTGATATATTTTGTGAGTGATTTTAGGTCAATTAGGCAAGATTGGCTAGCAAAAGTGGAAGAAAGCATGTACAAGGGAGAACACATAAAGAAAACAAGGAAAAGCACACACAGACAAGTGTGCATGCGCACAAGCAAGCGTGCGTGCGCACAAGAGAAAATTTGTATGTGTGCGTACGCACAACCCTCTGTGTGTACGCACAAGTGGCGTAACAGCAAAGTGTGCGTACGCACACATCTGTGCGTACGCACAGGACCCTGCATGTGGTTTCATTAATGAAACACATGATGTCCGATTTCTAAGGGCTTTTGGCCCAATTTTGGATGGCTAGATGCTGAATTGAAGTGTTATATGAAGATGGTATTAACACATATGAAAGGGGCTCACTTAGATAGTTTTAATTCATAGTATTAGGAGTAGGAGTAGTGTAGATAGCAAATTATCTCTTAGGGTTTATTTTCCATTTCCATTGTAGTATTTTATAACAAGTTTGATCTTGGATTTTGCTTCTTTAATTGTAAGTACCCTTTAAATCCTCTTTAATTACATCATTTTTTACTTCCAATTTCTCTTTGGTTCAAGTACTTTGTCAGTATTTACAATTTTGAGTTCTTGAAGTTTTGATTGATGAATTTAGTATTTTATGCTTGCCTTATGTTTGGTTGGATGTTTATTGTTGATTTTGTGTATAGTTGGTTATATTTTTCCATTTTCCTTTGCAATTTCTTACGTTTTGTTTTTTATGCACACAAGGTGTTTGTTAAAATGCCAACCTTAGAATTTGAGTAGACTTTCACACCTTGGCTTGGGATTTAAGTTCCTAGGATACTAGAGTCATGATGTCCGATATTTAGTGGTAATTCTTGGGTAGTTAGTTGACTCTTGTGTCTATTGAAGCTAGCTTTTTACCAACTAGTTTGGTAAGTTAGCTAGGACTTATGGATCAAGGTCAATTATGCTTGCTTGACCTACTCCTCGATGTTAGGAGTTGACTAGGCGAGATTGACTCATCATAATTACCATAGTTGTGGTTATGGCAATGATAGGGTTCCTTGGATCCTCTTATTCCCAAGTCAAGGCTCTTTTTGCATTTATAGCATTTTCACTAGTTTTGATCTTGTTTTCTCTTTACTTGCATTAACTCCCAATTTTGCTCATTCCTTAGTACTTTGATTTCTTAAGTTCTTTTAATATTTTGTTCCCCGATTAGAAAAACCCATTTTTACCTCCACAACCGAAAGCGTAACACTCCAATTGCATTTCTAGGGAGAACGACCCAAGGTTTTATTACTCTCGGTTATTTATGATTTGAAAATTAAACTTTAATGGGAGGATTGCTTGTCGGTTCGGACTATGCTACTAACGAAGTGATTCTTGTTTTGCTAAAATCTCCGAACCATCGCGATTCTCTCTACCAAATTTTTGGCGCCGTTGCCGGGGATGCAATTGGTGTTATATCTTAGGTTGTTGTGAATATGTTGATAGTGTAAATAGCACTTTTTGGTTGTTTATTTGTTTTTGCTAGTAGGTTTTTTTTATATCTTTCTTTATGACTTTTTCACACCATTACCCCACTTTACCCCAATGGAACCCAAATACTTTCCTTTCTAGTCACCAATTCTATACACCATCACCTTACTACTTACAAAACCATAACCCTCACCCTCATGAGTTTGATTGTCAACCTTCATCACCTCAATTTTCATTTTCATATATGGATCAAGCCATACAAGAAGCACTTTTAACGCTCATTCAAGAACAACAAGAGTTCCGGAGGAAGCAAGAGCGAGTCATGTCTACCTTGGCGAAAACTCTTGACCGATTAGCTTCGTTGCATTCATCCCACAAGCATAGAGATTCTTTGGATGAATGTGAGGAACCAAGCTCAAGTGCAAAGTGTGGAGTGAACGAAGAAATGCCAAAACAAGAAGAAGATGATGAAGTTCCCTTGATTGAATTTGAAGGAGATGTTGATGTGGACTTCACACAACCTCCCATTTTTGACTTGAGTGATGATGAGGAGAAATTAAAGGAGGTTGAGGAAGATTGTAGCTACCAAGAAGTGAAAGTATTTACACAAGAGCAAATTGAGTGGGTAAAAATTTTGCCAACAAGCTTCTTAGGCCCACATCAATATGCCGTCTTGGAGTCGGGTTGTCAACTCCAAACCCTTCTTAGAGTAGTGAATGGTGGAGAGAAGAATGTTAGTTGGCAAGAAGATAGAAAGTTCATCAAAGAACCCAAATTAACAGTTGGAGCTCAACTATGGTGCAAGAGTCAATTTAATGGATTCCGGGGAGTGTACAAGTGTGTCAATGGTGATTCAAGAAGTTGTTCATCTAATTGCAAGAATGAAGATCAACAAGAAGATGAACAAGAGACTAGAGTATGAGATCCGGGTATTGGTTTCAAGAGTCAACACTTATGGATCCTAGTTGCTAGCTTGGAATCTCTCAAGAGTTTGATGTAACTCATTTGGGACCCCGGAGGTCAAATCAAGAGCAAAATCGGTTAGAGATTCAAGGAGGAGTGGAAACACAAGCCACCCTAACAAGAGTCTCCTTAAAAGGTTTAATTTAAGGACTTTAAACCAAAGTGCTAGGTGGGAGACACCCTACCATGGTAATATCCTTCCAACCTTTCTCTTCTTTTAGCTTTTACTTATTGAATTTTGTCTCTTTTGTCAGCTTAGTTTGATAGAATTCTAGGCTTAATTTTGTTACATTTTGGTGTTTATTAGGTAATTTTAGTGGAATAATATGTTTTTGGGGTTTTAAAATGATTTGGGGCTTGAAAAAAACTATTTTGGAAGTCATTTTGGTGCCTTAGAGGCATTAAAATTTTATGAAAAAATGTGCCCACGCACACACCTGTGCCCATGCACACTTTCCCCAGATTTTGACATCTGTGCCCACGCATATACTTGTGCGTACACACAGGTCTCAATACCCCTTCTGTTGGGAGCATTCGCACAAGCTGTGCGCGCGGACCCCCAAATTTTTTGCCCCTGTGCGTATGCACACATGTCATTTTTGCCTTGTTAAAAAATAACTTCTGTGTGTGCGCACAGCACTGTGCGTACGCGCACGTCGTAACACCCTTCCTGCCTGGAGCGTTCGCATACTATGTGCGCCTGCATCCCTCTCTTTTTCGCTGCTTGTGTGTGCACATCCACTCGTGCGTCTGCACGCATCCCTCTTTCAGCAGCCTTTGTGCGTGCGTTCACTCCTGTGCACCCGCACAACCCTTTGTGCACCCTCTGTTTGAAGCATTTGCACGCTCTGTGTGTTCGCACCCTTTTTTTTCTCGTCCTGTGCGTGTGCACGGATCTGTGTGCGCACGCATACATCTTCACCTAGGCGCTAACAGGGTAAACTCCCCTGTTGAGACAGCAGCTTCTTCACTTCTCTTCTCCATCGCTGCTGCTCACCCCACCGCCTAGCCCCTTTAGGTGACCCTACCTCCGGCCGCCACCCTATTTTTGTACATATTAAATGAAATTTATCTGGATCACAGCACAGAAATGTAGTTAAAATATTTACACAGTGACAGTTCAATTCAGTTTCAAAGTATCTGTATGTGCAGTCCATCTGGATCTCGGGACGAGGGATACAAAAGGAATCAGATGAAGCAAAATTGAGATTTGCTGCAGCAGAGGTACCCTCTCTCTCTCTCTCTCTCTCACACACACACACACACACACACACACACACACACACACACACACTTTCTCTCTCTCTCTGTGTGTGTGTGTGTGTGTGTGTGTGTGTGTGTGTGTTCTTTTCTTTCTCTTTTCTTTCTTCACCACCGGTGAGTTCTTCCTACTCCAGTGTATCTCCGGTGAAGCTTTGTCACCGTGAGCCTCACAGTGGCTAACACAAGTGCCACTGTTACCTATCTTTTTCTTTTTCATCCTTCAACTTTGCAATTTTCTTGTTTTAATCTTCTTTGTTATGTTTAGTTGCTTGCTTAATTTCTATTTTCTTTATTTAATTTTGGTAGTCATGCTTAAGTTTTGCCTTATTGTTTGTTTGTTGCATTGCAAGTGTTCAATTTTGACTTATGGGTTGTTCATGCTTGAAATTTTGGCTTGAATTGATGAATTTGTGCACTGTAGACCATGTGATTGACATAATGCCTGAATGAACTTTTTGTTTAATGCATGTGTTGTAGCTACCATATGTGTTAGACTATATCCTTGTTTGGCATTCTAATAAAGAATTGTGCACCTTTGAATGGTTATATTTTTAATAATGTACTTGTTGTTTATTGCTTTGAGTTGCTAGCACCAAATTGATATGCAAGAGTGACATTTGATTTCTTCTTTGGTGCATTTTTTAACAAGTGCATATTGAATTTAGTGAATTGAATGGAATCACTTGTTCATCATGGTTTCTTCTTTTAAGTCAATATAATCACATAAGAAGGTATTTGTTCCTTGTTAATGCTTTGTGTTTGTTTGAGTTGACTTGAATTGATTCCTATCAAGACTTGTCACTTTTTGTAACAAGCACCTTATACATGTGATTATTTTATTACTCCTAAGGATGAATAAGTAGTTTCTCTTCATCATGGAATTGGTTATTACTTGTTGTGCTATTTTATATCAATTTTGCTCTTTCACTTGCACACCTTCAATATCCAATATTTCATAAATTCAATTCACTCTTGTTGTAATTACCTAAGCTTGCTTGTGTTTAATTGATGTTTACTCATGCTTGCAACTTAGGTCATTTAATTGAAGAACTCATGCTTAATTTTTGATGGTGTGGATGCCATTTTAACCGGCTGTTGTGTGTATTCTAACCGCGTGCATAATTGGAATACACACATGGCTCATCATCCTTTTATCATGCCACACCACTATGCAAACTCCCTCAATTAAATGCTTGTTTGTTTTCTTTTTGCTCCAAGCATACAATGTATTTGCTCCCTCCTTTACTTTTTTGTGCTACTTGCCCTATGATTCCTGATTATACTTTATTCATTCTTTTTGAGGATGAGACATGAAGGCAAGGAGCCGGGAGAGGAGGAGGACACCGAGGATGTAGATGCCAAGAATGCTTTGGACTTGGCAATTCCACACAACCCAAACCCCCGCATTCGCCAACCGAAGGTGGAGCTCTTGAGAGACATTCTCCCCAGATCGTGTTCGTGCACGGAGGACCATGCAACACTTAAGTGTGAGGGAAGATTCATCATTTTGGGGTGTAAACTTTCTTTTCCGAACACTTTGCACTTTATTTTTGTTTCTTTTTACTTTGTTCTTGCATATATTTGGAGTGTTCTTGATTGTTGCATTGCACTTTCTTCTAGTATATATATTTTAGACTGTTCATAGTTTATATCTATTGCATTTTACATTTTTTTTGCATGGTATATATTTTATAGATAGAAGTTGTGATTGGATGATGTGAATAGTATAGCACCTAATTCAATTTTTGTCCTAATTGTTCATGTTAGTTTTTGCATTGTTGAAAATTAGGAAAAGAACTAGGAAAATTTTGAAAATTGCATCCATCACATCATACATACATATAGAAAATAATTTTGGTAAAAAATAACAAAAATTTTTCAAGAATTTTGTTCAAGGGCATCCTATTGAATTGATTTGGAAAATTGCTTTTAAACTTGCTTGAATGATTTTTATGGAACATAGAAGAGGAAAGAACAAAATACCTTGTGAGTTTTTGAGCTTATATTGAGTGGTTACAATTTTTAACCACTATTTTTGTTCATTGTGTGCTATGCTCCTTCTATGATTGCGATCTTAGATTTGCTCAATTCTTTATTTCCAATGATTGATGTTTTGAATGCATTGAGCATGATTGATGCCATCTTTGACTAAAGCTTACTTAACCCATATGGCCTACCTTGTGTATCTACCATTGTTAACCCCTTTGAGCTTTATTTACCCCATTATTTTTTATACTAGCACATTACAACCTTATGCGAAAAAGCATGATTTACCTTCAATTGTATCCTTGATTAGCTTAGGTTGAGGAGTGTATTTCGTTTAAGTGTGGAAGAATTTTGGGAAGCATTGGTAGAGAAAATGATTGTTTTGGGTATTCATTGAAAATTTTGGAAAATGGGTACATTCATGTATGAACTATTGAACCATATGAATTTATATTGATTGAAAAAAAAATCCAAAAGGGCACAAAAGTTACCCCAAAGAGAAAAGAAACAAATAAGAAATGCATATGTGATGTAAATGAAAGAGCATGCATGAATGTGTGAAAAAAAAAGTGAGAATTGGAAGGTTAGGTTGCATATTTTTGTTATTGGATTGATATAGGTTGAGTTGGATACTTAAACTAATCAATGATTCAATAATTTTAGTCCACTTCGCCATATTTATCCTACCTTGGCCCTAACTCTATTACAACCCTATGAAGTCCTCATGATAAAGCAACAGGAACAGGAAGAGAATTACAAGAGACTTTACAACCCTATGATTTCTTTACCATCAACAATCAAGCACCTCAACAAGATTCATTTCATGTGAAACTATTAGCAACAGGAACAGTTATAAGTGCATAACAAAAAGCAACCCACTAACCTCCAGTTGTTTGTTGACAACGTCAGGCGTCTGGGGGCCATAGCTGTGACACCCACAATGGAAAACATGGGCCAACGACACTGAGTTCTGCTAACGGCGGAAGAGGAGCTCGCCAGAGGGTGAGCCGCGGGGTCTAGTACGGAACTGCTGGAGTGTGAGCCCCGGAGGTCTGGTACGGCGCTGATGAACGGTTGGCCGCAGTGTTCCGGACCGGTGCAGATGAAGGTAGAGCCGCGGAGTTCAGCTCGGCGCTGTCGGAAGGTGTGTGGATGGGTTCCGAAACAGTGCTATCAGAAGGTGCGTGGCTAGTTTCCAGAACGGCACTGAGGGAGGATGCGCTGCGGGTTCCCGGAACATGGGCTGAGGGAGGGTGTGTTGCGGGTGGCTGGCCGGCATTGTTGGAGGACCCGTCGCAGAGGTCTGGTCGGGGCTTATGGAGATGTGGTGGTGGGATGGTCAGGGGCCGGGAGGGTTGGATGCAAAAGGACTGCCGTCGGGGAATGATGAGTCCATATTTTTTTGATATAATTCAGCTTGATTTGAAGGGATTTCATCACATAAACCTACACTTAAGCACCAAAATAGCATACTTTTGTGTTATCTCCCTGAATTAGACTTAAATGTGAAAACATGTGTTTTTGTGCCTAAATTAGTGATTTTAATTCCACTTTCATGCCATTCGATGCCGTGATATATTTTGTGAGTGATTTCAGGTCAATTAGGCAAGATTGGCTAGGCAAAAGTGGAAGAAAGCATGTACAAGGGAGAACACATAAAAAAAACAAGAAAAATCACACAGAGACAAGTGTGCGTGTGTACAAGCAAGCGTGCGTGCACACAAGAGGAAATTTGTATGTGTGCGTACGCCAACCCTCTGTGCGTACGCACAAGTGGCGAAACAGCAAAGTGTGCGTACACACACATCTGTGCGTACGTACAGGACCCTGCACGTGGTTTCATTAATGAAACACGTGATGTGCGATTTCTGAGGGCTTTTGGCCCAATTATGGAAGGTTAGATGCTGAATTGAAGTGTTATATGAAAAGGGTATCAACACATATGAAAGGGGCTCACTTAGATAGTTTTAATTCAAAGTATTAGGAGTAGGAATAGTGTAGATAGCAAATTCTCTCTTAGGGTTTATTTTCCATTTCCATTGTAGCATTTTATAGCAAGTTTGATCTTGGATTTTGCTTCTTTAATTGTAAGTACCCTTTAATTCCTCTTTAATTACATCATTTTTTACTTTCAATTTCTCTTTGGTTCAAGGACTTTGTCAATATTTACAATTTTGAGTTCTTGAAGTTTTGATTGATGAATTTAGTATTTTATGCTTGCCTTATGTTTGGTTGGATGTTTATTGTTGATTTTATGAATGGTTGGTTATAGTTTTCATTTTTCTTTGCAATTTCTTATGTTTTGTTTTTATGCACACAAGGTGTTTGTGAAATTGCCAACCTTAGAATTTGAGTAGACTTTCACACCTTGGCTTGGGATTTAAGTTCCTAGGATACTAGAGTCATGATGTCTGACATTTAGTAGTAATTCTCTGGTAGTTAGTTGACTTATGTTCATTGAAGCTAGCTTTTTACCAACTAGTTTGGTAAGTTAGCTAGGACTTATGGATCAAGGTCAATTATGCTTGCTTGACCTACTCCTCAATGTTAGGAGTTGACTAGGCAAGATTGACTCATCATAATTACGATAGTTGTGGTTATGGCAATGATAGGGTTCCTTGGATCCTCTTATTCCCAAGTCAAGACTTTTTTTGCATTTATAGCATTTACATTAGTTTTGATCTTGTTTTCTCTTTACTTGCATTAACTCTCAATTTTGCTCATTTCTTAGTTCTTTGATTTCTTAAGTTCTTTTAATATTTTGTTCCTTGATTAAAAAAACCCATTTTTACCTCCACAACCGAAAGTGTAACACTCCAATTGCATTCCTAGGGAGAACAACTCGAGGTTTCATTACTCTCCGTTATTTATGATTTGAAAATTAAACTTTGATTGGGAGGATTGCTTGTCGGTTCAAACTATGCTACTAACGAAGTGATTCTTGTTTTGCTAAAATCTCCGAACTGTCACAATTTTCTCTACAACGGAACAACACAAGGGTAAAGGGAAAATTAAATTAGGGATTAGATGGTTAGTAATAAAATAAATCTAAATGGGATTTTTGAAATTAGGTTAAAAATATATATGATGTTGCGTGAAAACTTAAGCTAGTTATCCGTAAGATAGGTTGAACTCTGTGGACTTGTGGATTGTTGTTTGTGAATTGAAATTGTTTGTTGATTTGAGTGTGGAATGAGTTGGTATGATGGAGCTTTTATATTATCCTATGGAATGATGGTAATTCTTGATTTTTAATGATGATTGATGAGAGGTGTTATTTGATTTTGAATGATGGATTTTGGAGTGAAAATTTTTGAATAAATTGGTTGAGGAGTGCTTAATAGTGTAAAGGAATGTTTTTGGTATTGCTGAGATTTAGTGATCATTAATGAAAATGTTGAGTTGAATGGAATATTATTGATAGAATTGATGAATTTGAATGTTGGTATATTGGGGAGTAACTGGAATGTGTGTGAACGTGATTGAGGACATTCTGTGCTATTTTGGATAGGAAACATTTGGTTTTGAATTGGAGACTTTGGAAAAATTAGAGGTTTTGGTATTTTGGTAAAAGCAGAATTTTTTGACCGAATTCGGCGGGGCATAACTTGGTTTTCAAACCCCTAAATTTTGTAAAACTTATCTTGAATGTAAATTGGGTTTGTGAAGGTTTTAACATTTGAAGAACGGGCTAAAAATGTTTTTTACAAAGATGTTATGCACTTTCGAAGTTGGGTGTGTAAATCTCGTTTCTGCAACTTAGCAGCTTTTTCAGAAAATTTTGATGCATGCGTATGCGGGAGACGCCATGCATACATACATGAATATACATATTTTTACATTTATGCATACGCGGAAGGCATGCGTACGCATGACACCCTGTTTTGCAGAAAGTGTATTTTTGAGTTTTTAAACCATTTTACTAGTTTTCCAAACCTCGCTAACTTCTATTTAATGCCCAAACGCTAATTTTTAGACTACAGAAGAAGACCAAAATTATTGAGAAGTGGCAGCACGAATCCCCACACTTTCGTACTGTTGTACCAGCAAGTGCACTGGGTCGTCCAAGTAATACCTGAGCGAGTCAGGATCGATCCCACGAGGATTTTGGTTTGAAGCAAGTTATGGTTATCTTGCAGGTCTTAGTCAGGCAGATCAGAAGGTTGTTGATTTTATGTCATATATGGAGTTGTATTAGGATTAAAATTAGTAATAGGAATAAAGCAAAAGAGGAAGAAAATACTAATAGGGATAGGGTTAAGGCTTGGAGTTGCTTTGTCTTTCTGAATTAACTCTGGTACTACTGTCTTCTTTGCTTGTGAATGATCTTCTTCTGTGATAGCTTGTATGTGATCAACGCCATGGGCCGTATTCACACGAACCCAAGTAGACGTGGGTGTTTGTCAGGCACGTTCGTCTTAATGTGATGAACAGAGCTGATTGTCTGATCATCCTATTCACCACGATAAAGATCGGATATACATCTTAGAGATAAATCAAACACGGATCGAAGACGAAACAGTAATACTTTTATTAATTCATAGGACTCAGCAGGGCTTCTCCCCTCAACCTAGGAGGTTTAGAAACTCATACTAATGTAAAATACAAAGTAAAACTCGAAAATAGCATGAAGAGGTCCGTATAACATAAATCTAATCCCTTAAATATTAAACAAATGACTAATAAGGGTAAAAAAATCTTTTTAGTGCTAAAATATACTTCTGGGGCCCACTTGGTGAGTGTTTGGCCTGAGCTAAGATGAGATCCACGTGCCATGAGGTCTCTGGGGGCATGGAACGCCATCTAGGGGATCCTCTCTGGGCGTTTGGACGCTGTACTTTGCTCTATGGGCGCTGGACGCCTGGAAGGGGGCAGGTAGCTGGCATTGGACGCCAGTTTTGGGCCTTCTAATCCGAAGCAAAGTGTGAACTATTATATATTGCTAGAAAGATCTGGAAGTTAGCTTTCCATATCCATTGAGAGCGATCCATTTGGACTTCTATAACTCCAAAAAAGCTCTTCCAAATGCAAGGAGGTCAGATCCAGACAACATCTGTAGTGCTTTCTTTGTCTCTGAATCAGACTTCTGCTCCAGCTCCTCAATTTCAGCCAGAAATTACCTGAAATTGCACAAAAATACAAAAACTCATAGTAAAATCCAAAAATGTGAATTTAACACTAAAACCTATAAAAACTTAATAAAAACAAAACAAAACATACTAAAAACTATATGAAAATGATGCCAAAAAGCGTATAAAATATCCGCTCATCACAACACCAAACTTAAACTGTTGCTTATCCCCAAGCAGCAAAAAACATAGTAGGATAGAAAAGAAAATTAAGATACAATAAATTTCTTAGTTTCCAATGAAGCTTAGTTACAATTAGATCAGCGGGACTTAGTAGCTTTTTGCTTCTGAATAGTTTTGGCATCTCACTATCCATTGAAACTTAGAATGGTTGGCATCTTTAGGAACTTAGAATCCAGATGATATCATTGATTCTCCTAGTTAATTTCCTTTTGATTCTTGAACACACCTTTCAGAGTCTTGGCTGTGACCCTAAGCACCTTGTTTTCCAGTATTACCACCGGATACAATAATGCCACAGACACTTTAACTGGGTGAACATTTTCAAATTGTGACTTAGTTTTGCTAGAGTCCCCAGATAGAGGTGTCCAGCGTTCTTAAGCACACTCTTTTTTTTTTGAACCACGACTTTAACCGCTCAGTCTCAAGCTTTTCACTTGACACCTTCATGCCATAAGCACATGGTTAGGGACAGCTTGGTTTAGCCACTTAGGCCAGGATTTTATTCATTTGGGCCTTCCTATCCATTAATGCTCAAAACCTTGGGTCCTTTTACCCTTGCCTTTTGGTTTAAAGGGTTATTGGCTTTTTCAATCTGCCCTCCTTTTCCTGCATTTTTGGGCAGTAATGGATTTTTCTCTTTATTTATTTTTTTCTTTTTCACCATTTTTTTCTTTTTTGCATGCATATGTAATTTTTTTTCTTTTGCAGCATGCTTTTTCTTTTTCTTTTTGCTTCTTTTTCTTCAAGAATCAATTTTATTGATTTTTCAGATTATCAATAATACTTTTCCTTTTTCCTTATTCTTTCAAGAGCCAACATCCTAAAATTTCAACTTCAAATATGCACTGTTTAATCATTGATGCACCACTATTTCGTGATACATTTTATACTTAATTGAGTGGATTTTATCCACTAAACTCACACTTATTCATATAATTTGCATGTTTTACATTTTTCTTCCTAATTTTGTGCTTTGATTGAAAACATGCTTCTTTGGCCTTAACATTGCTAATTATTAATCATCTCTTATTACCATTCGATGCTTTGATATGTGTGTTAAGTGATTTCAGGGTTTATAGGGCAGGAATGGCTTAGAGGATGGAAAGGAAGCATGCAATAGTAGAAGGAATACAAGAAATTGAAGGAATTGCTAAGCTGTCAAGCCTGACTTCTTCGTACTAAATCGATCATAACTTGAGCTACAGAGGTCCAAATGAGGCGGTTCCAGTTGCGTTGGAAAGCTAACATCCGGGACTTCGAAATGATATGCAATTTGTCATAGTTTCCATGCTGTTAGGCAACGCGCACGCGTGATGTACGCGTACGCGTGACTTACGCAGAAGACCAACGACGCGTACGGGTGACATGCGCCACATGCAGAAATTGCAGAAGACGCTGGGGGCGATATCTAGGCTCCTTTTGGCCCAGTTTCAAGCCCAAAAAACACAGATTAGAGGCTGCAGAGTGGGGGAATCACATTCATTCATTCACACAACTTTCATTCACATAATTTTAGGTTTTAGATGTAGTTTCTAGAGAGAGAGACTCTCTCCTTTCTCTAGGTTTTACGATTCTTAGGTTTAGTTATTTTCAATTTTAGATTTCTACTCTGCTTTAATTTCGTTTCTTTTATACTTTTATTTATTCTAGCACTTTAGTTTCTCTTCTCTTGGTGACTTATTTATTTATCCACTTTAGTTTATGAATTCTCATGTTAGATTTGATTTTCTATTTATTGCAATTTGAGGTATTTCATATTTATTGCTTCTTCTATTATTTGTTAGTCATTGATGTTTGCAATTGGTTGTTTGGATCTAATATTCCTTGCTAGTTTTCTATGTGTTTATGTTATGCCTTCCAAATGTTTGATAGAATGCTTGATTTGATTTTAGTGTAGATTTCTCTCCTCTTGGCTTTGGTTGAGTAATTGGAGACTCTTGAATTATCAAACTCCTTTGTTGATTGATAATTGGAAGTTGCTAGTTGATTTGGATCCCTCTAAAGCTAGTCTTTCCTTAGGAGTTGACTAGGACTTGAGGAATTAAATTGATTCATCCACTTGACTTTCCTTCATAGTTAGAGGTTAACTAAGTGGGAGCAATGGACAATTGATGTCACAATTGATAAGGATAGCTAGGATATGACTTCTAATTCTCATACCTTGCCAAGAGCTTTCTTAGCTATTAGTTTACTTTCTTGTCATTTACTTTCCCTGTTCCTTATTTCAAAAACCCAAAAAGATACAATCTCATAACCAATTATAAGTAACACACCTCCCTGCAGTTCTTTGAGAGACGACCCGAGGTTTAAATACTTCAGTTTAATTTTATTGGGTTTGCTTTAGTGACAACCAAATTTTTGTATGAAAGGATTATTGTTGGTTTAGAAACTATACTTGCAACGAGAATTTATTGTGAATTCTTTACTAACAAAAAATCCGTTCATCAAATTGGCGCCGTTGCCGGGGGATTTGCAAACGTGTGCCTTATTATTGGTTATTGTGAATATTGTGAATAATTTTGCTTTTTCGTTTCTTTGTTAGTTTTTTCTAGTTTTAGGAGTTTATTCTTATTATTCTCTTATTAGTTTTTGTTTTTACTTTCTTTTGGTTACTGTGAATTCTCACCCCTTTGGCTATGAGTTTAGTTCAAATTATGTTGTAGGGAATGGAAGCTATAATGAGAACATGCATCAAGGTTGGAACAATCAAAGATGGGAGGAGCCACGAGGATTTGATCAACCCTTTCGGAAACAACATCCTCCAATGTGCCATGAGCAACGACCATTCTACGATGCATCCCAAGACAATGGTTATTGTGGACCTTTTCGTGACAATCAACCTCCACCAATTTACTATGAGCAAGAGCCATTCTAAGGTGAGTACCAAGACAATAGATATGGTGGACCCCCTTGTAGTTACCAACAAGCCGCACCATATACCTATGAACCACCTTCTCAACATAACTCTGAACCATCATACTCACAAGCCCCTTTCCACCATTCACCTCTATATGACCCCAGTCCATATCCACCTAACCAACCACCATATGAACCATATGAACCATACATAGACCCACCCCAATTCCAACAAAATTACCCCCAAGAACCACCACCTCAATATTCACCATCTCTATATCCTTACCAAGAAGAATCACCTTCCCATTATAAACCTTTTCTCCCAACAAATGAACTCTCCTATCCACCTCAAGCTTCAAACCACACTCATCTCTACTTTCACCGGTCTCACTTCTACTCTCCAAGCTCTTATATCCCATATGGATCCATCCTTTACCCCCAATACTCAGCCCTCAAGCTCTAGTGCACTTACTTTTCGCTCATATCCATTAATCCAAGAGCAACATGATCCCAATTATGCTATTGACATGGAACAAGAGAGAAGGGATCGTCTTAGGGACATAATGGATCGGGTTCACACATACATACTTCAAGAGAAGCAAGAGGAGGCCCAAAAGGTAGAGGTAGGAGAGACCCTTGAAGAAAGTTGTCAAGAGGTGGAAGTCATCAAGGAGGAGCTGGATTTTGTACTAGAGCAAGTGGAGAATGCCGAAATTATTGAAAAAGAGAAAGTGGTTGAGGAATTAGAAGATGTAAAACCTCCATGGGAAACTCAAGTCATAGAGCCTCCTTCCAAGACGTTTGAATTTGATGTTGAGGAGGGTGTACAACCTCCAAGGCAGATCATGGTTGAAAACTTGGAGGAGGTTGATCAAGAGATAGACTTAAGAATCAATGAATTTCTATCCACAATTGAATCCTCTCTCATTGAACTTGAAGACGAGGTTAATATTGAACAAGCTTGTCAAGAGGTGGAGATCATCAAAGAGGAGCACAAGGGAGTGGACCTTGCTTTGTCAAAGTGTGGGGAGGTCCCCTTCCTAAGTCACCATCATCCTTTACACCATTCAAGTGGGTAAATATCTTATCTCTAGGCTTTCTAATTCCACTTGAGTATGGGTTGCTTGAAACGGATGGTCAACTTAGAGCTCTCTGCGGATTGAAGAGTAAGGGAGAACTGTGTGGTGGTTTGATGCACGGAAACTTGTCTCTCAACAATTTTCCTTTCAGAAAGTATACCGAATTGTCGTCAAGTAAAAACTCACAATAGAGTGAGGTCGAATCCCACAAGAATTGATTAGTCAAGCAACTTTAATTAGACGAATGTTCTAGTTGAGCTAAGAAGAAATTGAGTTGAGAGATTGCAGACAATTAAGTGGCAGGAAAGTAAATAACAGAAAATGTAAATGCTGGAAATAAATGGCAGAATGTAAATTTGTAGAAAGTAAATTGTAGAATCTTAAATGGGGATTTGGAGAGATGAGCATAAAAGTAAATGACAGAAGGTAAAGAGAATGGGTAAGATCAGAAATGGGGGATTCATTGGGCTTAGGAGATGTTGCATTCTCTAGATCAAGTTCATTCTCATCTCTTCCTCAATCAATGCATTCATTGATCTCCTTGGCAATTGATGAGCGGGTATTTTATACGCTTTTTGGGGTTAATTTCATATAGATTTTAGTATATTTTAGTTAGTTTTTAGTTTATTCTCATTAGTTTCTAGGCAAAATTCATATTTCTGGACTTTACTATGAGTTTGTGTACTTTTTTGTAATTTCAGGTATTTTCTGGCTGAAATTGAGGGAGCTGAGCAAAAATCTGATTCAGGCTGAAAAAGGACTGCTGATGCTGTTGGATTCTGACCTCTCTGCACTCAAAATGGAATTTCTGGAGCTACAGAAGTCCAAATGGTGCGCTTCCAATTGCGTTGGAAAGTAGACATCCAGGGCTTTCCAGTAATATATAATGGTTCATACTTTGCTCAAGGATAAATGACGTAAACTGGCGTTCAACGCCAGTTCCATGGTGCAGTCTGGCGTCCAGCGCCAGAAACAAGTCAAAAGTTGGAGTTCAACGCCAGAAATGGATCCAAAGCTGGCGTTGAATGCCCAAAACAGCCCTATGCACGTGAGAAGCTTTAGTCTCAGCCCCATCACACACCAAGTGGGCCCCAGAAGTGGATTTCTGCACCATCTATCATAGTTTACTCATTTTCTGTAAACCTAGGTTACTAGTTTAGTATTTAAACAACTTTTAGAGATTTATTTTGTATCTCATGACATTTTAGATCTAAACTTTGTACCTTTTGACGGCATGAGTCTCTAAATTCCATTGTTGGGGGTGAGGAGCTCTGCTGTGCCTCGATGAGTTAATGCCAGTATTTCTGTTTTCTATTCAATCATGTTTGTTCCCATCTAAGATATTCATTTGCGCCTTATTATGATGAATGTGATGATCCGTGGCATTCATCACCATTCTCAACCTATGAATGTGTGCCTGACAACCACCTCCGTTCTACATTAGATTGAATGAGTATCTCTTAGATTCCTTAATCGGAATCTCCGTGGTATACACTAGAATCCATTGGCAGCATCCTTGAGAATCCGGAAATTCTAAACCTTGTCTGTGGTATTCCTAGTAGGATTCTGGGATTGGATGACTGTGACGAGCTTCAAACTCGCGAGTGCTGGGCATAGTGACAGACGCAAAAGGATAGCGAATCCTATTCCGGTATGATCGAGAACCTACAGATGATTAGCCGTGCGGTGACAGCGCACCTGGACCATTTTCACTGAAAGAAAGGATGGTAGCCATTGACAACGGTGATCCTCTAACACACAGCTTGCCATAGGAGGGACGTGCGTGCATGAAGAAGAAGATGGAGAGAAAGCAGAGATTCAAAAGACAAAGCATCTCCAAAACTCCAACATATTCTCATTTACTGCATAACAAGTAACCTTTAATTCATGCTCTCTTGTTCATTTGCAAGTCAATTGATAGCCACTAATTAATATCCTGACTAAGAGTTGCAAGATAACCATAGCTTGCTTCAAGCCAACAATCTCCGTGGGATCGACCCTTACTCACGTAAGGTATTACTTGGACGACCCAGTGCATTTGCTGGTTAGTTGTGCGGAATTACATAGTGTAAAGTAATTTTCGTGCACCAAGTTTTTGGCGCCGTTGCCGGGGATTGTTTGAGTTTGAACAACTGACGGTGAATCTTTTTGCTTAGATTAGGAAATTTTTGTCTTTTGGGTCAGTTTTTGAAAATCTTCACCTATTTTTATTTATTTTATTTTAATCTATTTTATTTTCGAAATAATTAAATAAATAAATAAATAAATAAAAATAAATATAATTTTTTTTTTATTTTACATCAACTCCCTTTCTCCATCATGGATCTAAGTAAAAATGAACAGTCCAGGAGGACTCTGGGGTCATATGCTAACCCCTCTACTGCTTCATATGGGAGAAGTATCTGCATACCTTCCTTGGAGTCAGTAGGTTTGAGTTGAATCCTTAGCTCATTATCATGGTGTAGCAAAGCTGCCAGTATTCCGGTCTTCGACAGGAAGAACCTACAGAGTTTCTGGCACAATTTTTACAAAATGCTGACACAGTACATGATAAGGAAGTAGATCAGGATATCTACAGATTATTACTGTTTCCATTTGTTGTAAAAGACTAAGCCAAGAGGTGGTTAAATAACCAACCTAAGGCTAGCATAAGGACATGGAAATAGCTGACAGAAAAATTCCTGAATCAATACTTTCCTCTAAAACGGATGACACAGCTAAGGCTGGACATCCAAGGCTTTAAAAAAGGAGATAATGAATCTCTTTATGATGCCTGGGAGAGATACAGAGAGATGCTATGAAAATGCCCCTCTGAAATGTTTTCAGAGTGGGTTCAGTTAGACATATTCTATTATGAGCTTACAAAAAGAGCTCAGATCTCTTTAGATTGCTCAGCTGGTGGATCTATCCACATGAGAAAGACAATTGAAAAAGCTCAAGAGCTCATTGATACAGTTGCCAGAAATCATCATCTGTACCTAAGCAGTGACTCTTCCATGAAAGAAGAGGCTAAAACAGTAACTGCTAAACTCAGTCCTGCAGAGCAAGCTGCTGAATTCAATCAGCAATTGGATTTTCTAACAAAGCAGTTAGCTGAATTCAAGGATAAACTACAAGAGACAAGGATGGATAATATAAACATGGAAGTACAATTAAAGCAAACAAGGCATCAGCTGTCAAAACAAATAACAGAAGAATGCCAAGCAGTTCAACTAAGAAGTGGGAAAGCACTAACTACCCCACTTCAAAGCAGCAGGAAACCAAGAAATGAGCAAACCACCCAAAATCCATCTGAGGACAGTAAGAGCCCAGGGAAAAATAATTCTGGTGCTAAAATGCCAGAAACAAGAAAGGATCTGGAGTTGAACGCCCAAAAGAAGCACAGTTCTAGATTAGAAGGTAATTGCACCAAGACAGCTTTATGTGATCTTGGGGCAAGCATCAACCTAATACCTGCATCCACTATCAGAAAGCTTGGTTTAACTGAAGAAGTTAAACCAACCCAGATATGTCTCCAACTTGCTGATGGCTCCATTAAATACCCATCAGACGTGATTGAAGACATGATTGTCAGAGTTGGGCCATTTGTCTTTCCCATTGACTTTGTAGTGCTGGAAATGGAGGAGCACGAGAGTGCCACTCTCATTCTAGGAAGACCCTTCCTAGCAACTGGACGAACTCTCATTGAAGTCCAACAGGGGGAAATAACCCTGAGAGTCAATGTTGATGAGTTTAAGTTGAATGCTATCAAAGCCATGCAGCATCCAGACACATCAAAAGACTGCATGAAAGTTGATCTTATTGACTCTTTGGTGGAAGAGATCAACATGGCTGTGAGTCTCGAATCAGAGTTGGAAGACATCTTCAAAGATGCTCAGCCTGATTTGGAGGATTCAGAGGAAATGAAAGAGCCTCAACCTCCTAAACCCAAGCTCAAACCATTACCACCATCCCTGAAATATGCATTTTTGGGAGAAGGTGACACTTTTCCAGTGATCATAAGCTCTGCTTTAAATCTACAGGAAGAGGAAGCACTTATTCAAGTGCTAAGGACACACAAGACAGCTCTTGGGTGGTCCAAGGTAACCTTAAGGGCATAAGCCCAGCTAGATGCATGCACAAAATCTTATTGGAGGATAATGCTAAACCAGTGGTTCAACCACAGAGGCGGCTAAATCCAGCCATGAAGGAAGTGGTGCAGAAAGAGGTCACCAAATTACTGGAGGCTGAAATTATTTATCCTATTTCTGATAGCCCCTGGGTGAGCCCTGTTCAAGTTGTCCCCAAAAAGCACCAGTTATTTCTGCACCAGACTGGACATTACCATTTGAGCTAATGTGTGATGCCAGTGATCACGCCATTGGTGCAGTGTTGGGGCAGAGGCATGACAAGCTTCTGCACATCATTTATTATGCTAGCCGCGTTTTAAATGATGCCCAAAAAAATTACACAACCACAGAAAAAGAATTGCTTGCAGTGGTTTATGCCATTGACAAGTTTAGATCATACTTGGTAGGATCAAAAGTGATTGTGTATACTGACCATGCTGCTCTCAAATATCTACTCACAAAGCAGGATTCAAAACCCAGGCTCATAAGATGGGTGTTGCTTCTGCAAGAGTTTGATATAGAAATAAGAGACAGAAAAGGGACAGAGAACCAAGTGGCTGATCCTCTGTCCCGGATAGAGCCAGTAGAAGGGACGTCCCTCCCCTCTCCTGAGATCTCTGAGACTTTTCCGGATGAGCATTTATTCGCCATTCAGGAAACACCATGGTTTGCAGACATTGCAAACTATAAAGCTGCAAGGTTCATACCCAAAGAGTACAACAGGCAACAAAAGAAAAAATTAGTTACTGATGCAAAGTACTACTTGTGGGATGAACTCTATCTCTTTAAGAGATGTGCAGACGGAATAATCCGGAGATGTGTGCCTAGAGAAGAAGCACAGAGGATCCTATGGCATTGCCATGGATCACAATATGGAGGCCATTTCGGAGGTGAGCGAACAGCCACCAAGGTCCTCCAATGTGGCTTCTATTGGCCCACACTCTATAAAGATTCCCGAGAGTTCGTACGTAACTGTGACAGTTGCCAAAGAGCTGGTAATCTGCCTCATGGTTATGCCATGCCTCAACAAGGAATCTCGAAGATTGAGTTGTTTGACGTATGGAGAATTGACTTCATGGGACCTTTTCCACCATCATACTCAAACACTTATATTCTGGTGGCTGTTGACTACGTATCAAAATGGGTAGAGGCCGTTGCCACACCCACCATTGATACTAAAACAGTGCTGAAGTTCCTCCAAAAATATATCTTCAGCAGGTTTGGGGTCCCTAGAGTACTAATCAGTGATGGGGCACTCACTTCTGCAACAAACAGCTTTACTCTGCCATGGTCCGGTATGGGATTCGCCACAAGGTGGCGACTCCATATCATCCACAGACTAATGGACAAGCTGAAGTCTCTAACAGAGAGCTAAAAAGAATCCTAGAACGGACTGTAAGTATTCGTAGAAAGGATTGGACAAGAAGCTTGGATGATGCTCTATGGGCATACAGAACAGCATTCAAGACTCCTATAGGGACCTCTCCATACCAACTTGTGTATGGTAAGGCATGTCACCTGCCCGTGGAACTGGAACATAAAGCCTACTGGGCAACCAGATTCCTAAACTTTGATGCCAAATTAGCTGGAGAAAAAAGATTGCTCTAGCTAAATGAACTAGAGGAATTCAGATTCACTACTTTTGAAAATGCCAAGCTTTATAAAGAAAAATAAAAAAATGGCATGACAGGAAGCTGTCATCTAGAATCTTTGAACCAGGACAAAAGGTTCTGTTGTTTAACTCTAGGCTCAGGCTATTCCCCGGGAAACTGAAGTCCCGGTGGAGGGGACCATATGTGATTACAAGTGTTTCACCATATGGTTATGTGAAGCTTCAAGATATTGATTCTGATAAGAAGTTCATTGTTAATGGATAGAGAATCAAGCACTATCTTGAAGGCAATGTTGAGCAAGAGTGCTCAAGGCTAAAGCTAGATTAAAAGCTCAGCAAGGTCCAGCTAAAGACAATAAAGAAGCGCTTGCTGGGAGGCAACCCAGCCATGGGACATCACTTACTCTAAGCATTTTGCCCTATTCTTGATTTTATTTGTTTATATAAAGTTCATTAATCCTAAGGTAAAGAGTCAATTGTATAAGTTCACAGGGTTACAGAAGGATTCTGCACGAAAACAGATAAAAGAGCTCACTGGCAAGAAAACGCCAGTAAAAGTCTGTTTTGGGCGTTCAACGCCCAACAGAAGCATCCACTGGGCGTTGAACGCCAGTAAGGATAGCCATCTGGGCATTGAACGCCAGAAAGAAGCTCTTTCTGGGCGTTTAACGCCAGATTTACAGCGTTCTGGGCGTTCAGAAAAACGCCCAGTAACAAAGGACTTCCTGGCGTTCAACGCCAGAAATAAGCAGCAGCTGGGCGTTGAACGCCCAGGAGAAGCAGCATTTGGGCGTTGAACGCCCAAAACATGCAGCGTTTGGGCGTTCAAACGCCTGGATGGTGGGGAGGAGGTAAATTCGTTTTTTCTTCATATTTTTCATTTTAATCCTAATTTTCATGTTTCAATTCATGATTTCTTGCATAAACATGTTAAGAACCCTGATTTCTAAAAACCCTTCTTTAAAAATATTAAATGTATCTTAATCCATAAGCACAAATCCTTTTTTTTTTCAATCCAACTCAACTCTTTTTCAAAATTTTCAAAACAAATCTCTCTCTTTTCATTCAAAAATCTTTTCAACTAAGCAATATCTTTTTCAAATCTCCATAAACATTCAGACTATTATTACAAAATAATGGGTCTAAGATCAGTGATCCCGGAAGTTAGATTCGATCTGAAAGAAGATGAATATCCGGAGATCCAGGAGCAAATTTGAATCAGGAACTGGGAGATCCTAGCCAATCCTGAAACAAAAGTGGGAAGGAATATGGTCCATGAGTTCTATGCTAATATGTGGCATACAGACAGGCAAAGACTATCTGGATCTGCTATCTATGACTATCGGACCTTGGTCAGAGGAAAGATTGTTCACACCCACCCTAACAAGATCAGGGAGATCTTAAAGCTACCTCAGCTGAAAGATGATCAAGACTCCTTCAATAGGAGAATGATGAGAACAGACAAGGGCCTGGATAAGATTCTAGAGGATATATGTATCCCTGGAGCCAGGTGGACCACCAGCACGAAGGGTGTTCCAAATCAACTCAAAAGAGAAGATCTCAAACCAGTCGCCAGAGGATGGCTGGATTTCATTGGTCATTCTCTGCTGCCCACTAGCAACCGTTCTGAAGTCACTATTAGAAGAGCAGTGATGATCCATTGCATCATGATGGGAAAAGAAGTGGAAGTTCATCAACTGAATTTTACAAAATTGCAAACAAAAATTCCAAAGATGCCAGGTTGGCTTATCCAAGCTTGATTTCTATGCTCTGCAAGGACGCTGGAGTAAGGATGGGAATAACTGAGTATATCTCAATTGAGCGACCAATCACCAAAGCATCAATGGAAAAACAACAAGCACAGGATGACCCCATCAAGAAGAAAACACAGGAATTTCTCCCAGAAATCCCTCAATCTGAATACTGGGAGTATCTTGAAACATCAGTTACCAAGATGCAAGAAGCTATGGAACAAATAATGAAAGAACAGAAGGAACAAAGTAGCATTCTTTGCTATTTGATTAAAGAACAGGAGGAGCAAGGGCGCGACTTAAGGGAATTGAAGCGCCAGAAATTATCTCTTGAAGGACCAAGCACCCCGCAGATTAGAGGAACATCCGCTCCCCAGAACCAAGGTTGTTAAATTCCAATCTTAGCCTTAACTCTGTGATAACTGTTCTTATTCTAGTTTTACCTTAGGAGTCATATAGTAGTAATTAGTATCTATATTTTTGATTTTATCTCCAACTAAGCTATAATTTAATTTTCTCATCATCATCAAACATGAATAAAACAGAAGAATTTCTTTAGAATAAGAGGCAATAATTTTCGAGTTTTTAATAAGAACATTATAATTATTTACATGTGGTGGCAATGCTTTCTGTCTTCTGAATGAATGCTTGAACAGTGCATATGTCTTTTGAATTTGATGTTTAAGACTGTTAAATATGTTGGCTCTTGAAAGAATGATGAACATGAGACATGTTATTGATAATCTGAAAAATCATAAAAATGATTCTTGAAGCAAGAAAAAGCAGCAAAGAACAAAAGCTTGCAGAAAAAAAAAGCAAGCAGAAAAAGCCAAAGCTCTTAAAACCAAAAGGCAAGAGCAAAAAGCCAATAACCCTTAAAACCAAAAGGCAAGGGTAATAAAAAGGATCCAAGGCTTTGAGCATCAGTGGATAGGAGGGCCTAAAGCAATAAAATCCTGGTCTAAGTGGCTGAACCAAGCTGTCCCTAACCATGTGCTTGTGGCGTGAAGGTGTCAAGTGAAAACTTGAGACTGAGCGGTTAAAGTCAAGGTCCAAAGCTAAAAGAAGAGTGTGCTTAAGAACTCTGGACACTTCTAATTGGGGACTTTAGCAAAGCTGAGTCACAATCTGAAAAGGTTCACCCAATTATGTGTCTGTGGCATTTATGTATCCGGTGGTAATACTGGAAAACAAAGTGCTTAGGGCCACGGCCAAGACTCATAAAGTAGCTGTGTTCAAGAATCATCATACTAAAATAAGAGAATCAATAACACTATCTGAATTCTAAGTTCCTATAGATGCCAATCACTCTAAGCTTTAATGGATAAAGCGAGATGCAAAAACTGTTCGGAAGCAAAAAGCTACTCGCCCCGCTTATCTAATTAGAATCTGAGCTTCACTCAAAAACTCTGAGATATTATTGTTTCTTGACTCATTTGTATTCTATTTTATTTATCTAGTTGCTTGAGGACAAGCAACAGTTTAAGTTTGGTGTTGTGATGAGCGGGTATTTTATACGCTTTTTGGGGTTAATTTCATATAGATTTTAGTATATTTTAGTTAGTTTTTAGTTTATTCTCATTAGTTTCTAGGCAAAATTCATATTTCTGGACTTTACTATGAGTTTGTGTGCTTTTCTGGAATTTCAGGTATTTTCTGGCTGAAATTGAGGGAGCTGAGCAAAAATCTGATTCAGGCTGAAAAAGGACTGCTGATGCTGTTGGATTCTGACCTCTCTGTACTCAAAATGGAATTTCTGGAGCTACAGAAGTCCCAATGGCGCGCTTCCAATTGCGTTGGAAAGTAGACATCCAGGGCTTTCCAGAAATATATAATAGTTTATACTTTGCTCAAGGATAGATGATGTAAACTGGCGTTCAACGCCAGTTCCATGCTGTAGTCTGGCGTCCAGCGCCAGAAACAAGTCAAAAGTTGGAGTTCAACGCCAGAAATGGATCCAAAGCTGGCGTTGAATGCCCAAAACAGCCCTATGCACGTGAGAAGCTTTAGTCTCAGCCCCAGCACACACCAAGTGGGCCCCAGAAGTGGATTTCTGCACCATCTATCATAGTTTACTCGTTTTCTGTAAACCTAGGTTACTAGTTTAGTATTTAAACAACTTTTAGAGATTTATTTTGTATCTCATGACATTTTAGATCTAAACTTTGTACCTTTTGACGGCATGAGTCTCTAAACTCCATTGTTGGGAGTGAGGAGCTCTGCTGTGCCTCGATGAGTTAATGCCAGTATTTCTGTTTTCTATTCAATCATGTTTGTTCCCATCTAAGATATTCATTTGCGCCTTATTATGATGAATGTGATGATTCGTGACACTCATCACCATTCTCAACCTATGAATGTGTGCCTGACAACCACCTCCATTCTACATTATATTGAATGAGTATCTCTTAGATTCCTTAATCGGAATCTCCGTGGTATAAACTAGAATCCATTGGCAGCATCCTTGAGAATCCGGAAAGTCTAAACCTTGTCTGTGGTATTCCTAGTAGGATTCTGGGATTAGATGACTGTGACGAGTTTCAAACTCGCGAGTGCTGGGCGTAGTGACAGACGCAAAAAGATAGCGAATCCTATTCCGGTATGATCGAGAACCTATAGATGATTAGCCGTGCGGTGACAGCGCACCTGGACCATTTTCACTGAAAGGAAGGATGGTAGCCATTGACAACGGTGATCCTCCAACACACAGCTTGCCATAGGAGGGACGTGCGTGCGTGAAGAAGAAGATGGAGAGAAAGCAGAGATTCAAAAGGCAAAGCATCTCCAAAACTCCAACATATTCTCATTTACTGCATAACAAGTAACCTTTAATTCATGCTCTCTTGTTCATTTGCAAGACAATTGATAGCCACTAATTAATATTCTGACTAAGAGTTGCATGATAACCATAGCTTGCTTCAAGCCAACAATCTCCGTGGGATCGACCCTTACTCACGTAAGGTATTACTTGGACGACCCAGTGCACTTGCTGGTTAGTTGTGCGGAATTACATAGTGTGAAGTAATTTTCGTGCACCAGCAATCTTAAGTGATTGGATTCCAATTCCTTGGCAACCCAATCTCTCTAAGCTTAAACAATTGCCCAATTCCTTGATTTAATTGCTCATGGGAAGAGATGAAGTATGGTCACTGATTATACCACATGTATTTCCAAATCAAAGTGTTGGTAGGATTATATGTCACTATATCTATCCAAACCCCAATTTGGTCCAACATGAGAAAGCAATTCTAGCATGATCTCCTCGTCCCTTTTCCAAGGCTCAGAGGAGATCCAATTATGGAGAGTTTCTTTTCCAAGACAACTAACCAATTGGATTAAGATCGAAAGCTTTCTAGTAAAATCAAGAGAAAAGAAAGAAGAAGATGAATGAAAACTATAATTGATCCATCAAATTACAACAGAGCTCCCTAACCCAATAAAAAGGGGTTTAGTTATTCATAGCTCTGGAAATGGAAGATGATAGAAAAGAGTGCATTCTCCAATTAAACTAGAAGTTGTAGAGAAAGTAAAAATATACAAAGTGTAGTTCTCAAGTTCCAGATCCCTTTTTTAATTCAAAACTATCCCTATATATACTACTCTTCTGATCTTCTAGTTAGCTCTTCAAGTTTTGGATATGGGCCCTTGATCTTTAGTTGAAGCAGTTACAGTCTTTAGTGGGCTCAGCTTTGCTTGCAGAAAGAATGTGAGTTAGGCATGATGGGAGGTTAGTTAGGACGTTAGTGGCGTTAACGTTAAGTGTAAACTTGGGTTCGAAAGCGTTAGTGATGATAACTTTGTCACTAACGTTCCAAACTAGTTGATCCACGTTAACTTCAACATTAGTGGTACTAACGTAACCACTAACGTAGCCTCTTAGCCCTTCGCAAGCGTTATCGGCACTTACTTTTTCCAATAACGTTGCTCCTTGTCCCTCTCTTCCACGTTAATGATCCACGTTAGTGTAACTAACGTGGCCCTTAACGTGGGCATGCCAAGGCTCGAGAGCATTAGTGACACTTACCTTTGTCACTAATGCTTCAAAATGCCCCTTCCTTCCACGTTAGTGCTTCATGTTAATGGCATTAACGTGACCACTAACGTGGGTGTGCTTGCCATCTCCAATGTTAGTGACAAAGGTTAGTGTCACTAACGTTGGCATATCATCCCTTGCTCCACGTTACCCTTCACGTTAGTGGTCTTAACGTGACCACTAACGTGGGAAATCTTGGCCTGCTCCAGTGTTAGTGAAAAAGGTGAGTGTCACTAACGTTGGCGATCTCTTTCTTTTTCCACGTTAGAGTTCACGTTAATTGGATTAACGTGACTCTTAACGTGGCTGTGTGTGGCCTTTTGGAACGTTAGTGGTGTTCACTTTTACCACTAACATTGGAGCTTCTCTTTCCTTCAACGTTAGTTCCCACGTTAATGTAACTAACGTAGCAACTAACGTGGGTTATGATGGCTTTCGAAAGCATTATTGGTGGTAACTTTACCACTAACGTTGCAAGCTTGCTCCCTTTCCACCTTAGTGGTCACGTTAGTGAGACTAACGTGGCTGCTAACGTGGCTTTTCTTTGCTTCCTTTGTCCTGAAATCAAACAAACAAGGTGCATCAAAGCTTTGTCTCAAGTCATGAGATCATGCATCATCCATTTTATCATTCAATTCATGCATAATTCTCATGAAATCATGTAAAGTTCACAATGTTTGCTTGAATCAAGATGTAAGTGTATATTCATCTAAAACTTGCTTATTTATTAAGAAAATGCATGAAACTACCCTAAAATAGTAAAGAAAAAGGTCAGTGAAACTGGCCAAGATGCCCTGGCATCACAACACCAAACTTAAAGCTTGCTTGTTGGTGCACGAAATCGTGATCGCGACGGCGCCAAAAACTTGGTACGCACATTCATAATCTCACTTCTTCTTCACAACTTCGCACAACTAACCAGCAAGTGCACTGGGTCGTCCAAGTAATAAACCTTATATGAGTAAGGGTCGATCCCACGGAGATTGTCGTCTTGAAGTAAGCTATGGTCATTTTGTAAATCTTAGTCAGGAAGATTCAAATGGTTATGAGGTTTTGATAATTAAAATATAAATAAAATATAAAATAAGATAGAGGTACTTATGTAATTCATTGATGAGAATTTCAGATAAGCGTATGGAGATGCTTTGCTCCTTCTGAATCTCTGCTTTCCTACTGCCTTCATTCAATCATTCATACTCCTTTCCATGGCAAGCTGTATGTTGGGCATCACCGTTGTCAATGGCTACTTGCCATCCTCTCAGTGAAAATGGTCCAAATGCGCTGTCACCGCACGGCTAATCATCTGTCGGTTCTCGATCATGTTGGAATAGGATCCATTGATCCTTTTGCGTCTGTCACTACGCCCAACACTCACGAGTTTGAAGCTCGTCATAGTCATTCCTTCCCAGATCCTACTCGGAATACCACAGACAAGGTTTAGACTTTCCAGATCTCAGGAATGGCCGCCAATAACTCTAGCTTATACCACAAAGACTCCGATCTTTCGGAATGGAGGCTAAGAGATACACACTCAAGCTATTGCAGATAGAACAGAAGTGGTTGTCAGGCACGCGTTCATAGGTGAGAATGATGATGAGTGTCACGGATCATCACATTCATCAAGTTGAAGTGCGAGTGAATATCTTGGAATAAGAATAAGCATGAATTGAATAGAAAAACAATAGTACTTTGCATTAATTCATCAGGAACAGCAGAGCTCCACACCTTAATCTATGGGGTGTAGAAACTCCACCATTGAAAATACATAAGTGATGAAGGTCCAGGCATGGCCGAATGGCCAGCCTCCAAGGTCTAGGGACTAAACGTCCAAAGATGAAAATACAATAGTAAAAAGTTCTATTTATACTAAACTAGTAGATAGGGTTACAGAAAAAAGTAAATGATGCAGAAATCCACTTCCGGGCCCACTTGGTGTGTGCTTGGGATGAGCATTAAAGCTTTCATGTGTAGAGACTTCTTTTGAAGTTAAACATCAGATTGTAGCCTGTTTCTGGCGTTTAACTCTGGTTTGTAACCTGTTTCTGGTGTTTAACTTCAGAATAGTCAGGAAGTTGTCGTTTGAACGCCAGTTTGCATCGTCAAAACTCGGAAAAAGTATGGACTATTATATATTTCTAGAAAGCCCTGGATGTCTACTTTCCAACGCAATTGAGAGCGCCACATTGGGTTTTGGTAGCTCCAGAAAATCTATTTCGAGTGCAGGGAGGTCAGAATCCAACAGCATCTGCAGTCCTTTTCCGGCCTCTGAATCAGATTTTTGCTCAAGTCCCTCAATTTCAGCAAGAAAATACCTGAAATCACAGAAAAATACACAAACTCATAGTAAAGTCCAGAAATGTGAATTTTGGATAAAAACTAATAAAAATATTATAAAAAGTAACTAAAATATACTGAGAACTACCTAAAAACAATGCCAAAAAGCGTATAAATTATCCGCTCATCACAACACCAAACTTAAATTGTTGCTTGTCCCCAAGCAACTGAAAATCAAATAGGATAAAAAGAAGAGAATATACTATAAATTCCAAAATATCAATGAAACTTAGCTCCAATTAGATGAGCGGGACTAGTAGCTTTTTGCCTCTGAACAGTTTTGGCATCTCACTTTATCCTTTGAAGTTCAGAATGATTGGCATCTATAGGAACTCAGAATTTAGATAGTATTATTGATTTTCCTAGTTCTGTATGTTGATTCTTGAACACAGCTACTTTATGAGTCTTTGCCGTGGCCCTAAGCACTTTGTTTTCCAATATTACCACCGGATACATAAATGCCACAGGCACATAACTTGGTGAACCTTTTCAGATTGTGACTCAGCTTTGCTAGAGTCCCCAGTTAGAGGTGTCCAGAGTTCTTAAACACACTCTTTTTGCTTTGGATCACGACTTTAACCTCTCAGTCTCAAGCTTTTCACTTGACACCTTCACGCCACAAGCACATGGTTAGGGACAGCTTGATTTAGCCGCTTAGGCCAGGATTTTATTCCTTTGGGCCCTCCTATCCATTAATGCTCAAAGCCTTGGATCCTTTTTACCCTTGCCTTTTAGTTTAAAGGGTTACTGGCTTTTTGATCTTGCCTTTTGGTTTAAAGAGCTCTTGGCTTTTTCTGCTTGCTTTTTCTTTTTCTTTCTTTTTTTTTTCTTTTATTTTTGCCATTTTTTTCGCAAGCTTTCTCTATTCACTGCTTTTTCTTGCTTCAAGAATCATTTTTATGATTTTTCAGATCATCAATAGCATTTTTCCTTTTTCATCATTCTTTCAAGAGCCAACAATTTTAACATTCATAAACAATAAATTCAAAAATATGCACTGTTCAAGCATTCATTCAGAAAAACAAAAAGTATTGGCACCACATCAACATAATTAAACTAATTTCAAGGATGAATTCAAAATCATGTACTTCTTGTTCTTTTGTGATTAAAAATGTTTTTCATTTAAGAAAGGTGATGGATTCATAGGATATTCATAGCTTTAAGACATAGACACTTAGACACTAGTGATCATGTAATAAGACACAAACATAAATAAAATATAAAGTTCAAAACTGAAAACAGAAAAATAAATAGACAAGGAGGTTAAGGAACGGGTCCACCTTAGTGAGGGTGGCGTCTTCTTCCTCTTGAAGAACTAATGGTGCTCTTGAGTTCTTCTATGTCTCTTCCTTGCCTTTGTTGCTCCTCCCTCATGACTCTTTGATCTTCTCTAATTTCATGGAGGAGGATGGAATGCTCTTGGTGCTCCATCCTTAGTTGTTCCATGTTGGAACTTAATTCTTGTTAATTTGCTCCCAATAGTTTTGTGGAGGAAAGTGCATCCCCTGAGACATCTCAGGGATTTCATGATGAGGAACTTTCTCATGCTTTTGTTGAGGTCCATAAGTGGGCTCTCTTGCTTGCTCCATCCTTTTCTTATTGATGGGCTTGTGAGATGAATCTTTCCATCTCCCATGAATCAGAGGTGAAAGCTTTTGCCTTCCCTTTCCTCTTTCTAGAGGTTTCTCTGGCCTTAGGTTCCATAAATAGTTATGGAAAAACAAAAAGCAATGCTTTTACCACACCAAACTTAGAAGGTTTGCTCGTCCTCGAGCAAAAGAAGAAAGAGGGGAGTAGAAGAAGAAGAAATAGAGAAGATGGAAGGGGTTTAGTGGTTCGGCCAAGGGGGAGAGTAGTGTTTGTGATATGTGGAAAAGAAGGAGAGAAGGGTGTTTTTAGATAGGAGTGGAGATAGGGGTAGGTTCATGTATTTAGGGTTGGGTTTGGGAGGGATTGGTGAAGGGTATTTGGGGAAGAGTGTTATGAAAAGGTGGGGGAGAGAGAAGTGGGGTAGGTGGGGATCCTGTGATGTCCACAGATCCTGAGGAGTCAAGGACTTATCATCCCTGCTCCGTTTAGGCATATAAACGCCCTTAGAGTGCAATCCTGGCATTTAACGCCAGACTGCTGCTTGTTTCTGGCGTTAAACGCCAGCTTTTCTCCCTTTATTTGCATTTAATGCCAAGTTGGTGCCTGTTTCTGGCATTAAACGCCAGTCTGGTGCTTGTTTCTGGCATTTAACGCTAGCTTGATGCTTCTTTCTGGCGTTAAACGCCAGTCTGATGCTTCTTACTGGCGTTTAAACGCTAGTAAGTTCTTCCTCCAGGGTGAGCTGTTCTTAATGCTATTTTTCATTCTATTTTTGATTTTTCAGTTGTTTTTGTGACTTCACATGATCATCAACCTAAAGAAAACATAAAATAACAATGGAAAATAAGTAGATATAATTAAATAACATTGGGTTGCCTCCCAATAAGCGCTTCTTTAATGTCAATAGCTTGACAGTGAACTCTCATGGAGCCTCACAGATAATCAGAGCAAGGTTGGGGCCTCTCAACACCAAACTTAGAGTTTGGTTGTGGCCTCCCAACACCAAACTTAGAGTTTGAATGTGGGGGTTTTGTTTGACTCTATATTGAGAGAAGCTTTTCATGCTTCCTCTCCATGGTTACAGAAGGAGAACCTTGGGTCTTGAATACAAGGTAGTCCTCATTCAACTGAAGGACCAACTCTCCTCTGTCAACATCAATCACAGCTTTTGCTGTGGCTAGGAAGGGTCTGCCAAGGATGATGGATTCATCCTCATCCTTCCAAGTGTCTAGGATTATGAAATCAGCAGGGATGTAAAGACCTTCAACCTTTACTAGCACGTCCTTTACTAGTCCATAAGCCTATTTCATTGATTTGTCTGCCATCTCTAGTGAGATTCTTGCAGCTTGTACCTCAAAAATTCCCAGTTTCTCCATTACAGAGAGTGACATGAGGTTTATTCCTGACCCCAGGTCATATAGAGCCTTCTCAAAGGTCATGGTGCCTATGGTACAAGGTATTGAGAACTTTCCAGGATCCTGTTTCTTCTGAGGTAATTTTAGTTGAACCAGATTACTTAGTTCATTGATGAGCAATGGAGGTTTATCCTCCCAAGTCTCATTACCAAATAGTTCCAAATTTCTAATGGAGGACCTTGTTTCATTCATGAAACTTAGTGTGGTCTTGGATAGATCAGAGACTATGGTTGCCAGGCCAGAATGGCTCTGTTCAGAATTCTCTGTCTGTTGCTGAGAAGATGATGGAAAATGCTTGCTATTGCTAAACCTATTTCTTCCACCATTATTATTGAAGCCCTGTTGAGGCTTCTGTTGGTCCTTCCATGAGAAATTTGGATGATTTATCCATGAAGGATTATAGGTGTTTCCATAGGGTTCTCCCATGTAATTCACCTCTGCTATTGCAGGGTTCTCAGGATCATAAGCTTCTTCTTCAGAAGATGCTTCTTTAGAAGATGCTTCTTTAGTACTGTTGGATGCAACTTGCTATCCATTCAGACTCTGAGAAATAATATTGACTTGCTGAGTCAATATTTTGTTCTGAGTCAATATGGCATTCAGAGTATCAATTTCAAGAACTCCCTTCTTCTGAGGCGTCCCATTGTTCACAGGATTCCTCTCAGAGGTGTACATGAACTGGTTATTTGCAACCATTTCAATGAGTTCCTGAGCTTCTGCAGGGTTTTTAGATGAAGAGATCCTCCTGCAGAATGGTCCAATGACATTTTTGACAACTCAGACAGACCATCATAGAAGATACATATGATGCTCCATCCTGGAAGCATGTCAGTAGGACATCTTTTGATCAGTTGCTTATATCTTTCCCAAGCTTTATAGAGGGACTCACCTTCCTTTTGTCTGAAGGTTTAGATTTCCACTCTAAGCTTGCTCATCTTTTGAGGTGGAAAGAATTTGGCCAGGAAAGCACTGACCAGCTTTTCCCAAGAGTTCAGGCTTTCCTTAGGTTGTGAATCCAACCATGTTCTAGCTCTGTCTCTTACAGCAAAAGGGAAAAGCATAAGCCTGTAGACCTCAGGATCAACTCCATTGGTCTTGACAGTGTCATAGATTTGCAAGAATTTAGATAAGAACTGATGGGGATCTTCCAATGAAAGTCCATAAAACTTGCAATTTTGTTGCATTAGAGAAACTAATTGAGGCTTGAGCTCAAAGTTGTTTGCTCTAATGGTAGGAATTGAGATGCTTCTTCCATAGAAATTGGAAGTTGGTGTAGTGAAATCACCAATCACCTTCCTTGCATTTTTGTTGTTGGGTTCGGCCATAGCTGTTTTCTCTGTTTTGAAAATTTCAGTTAGGTCCTCTTTAGAGTACTGTGGTTTAGCTTCTCTTAGTTTCCTCTTAAGAGTCCTTTCAGGTTCAGGATCAGCTTCAACAAGAATGCCTTTATCCTTGTTCCTGCTCATATGAAAGAGAAGAGAACAAAGAAAATATGGAATCTTCTATGTCACAGTATAGAGATTCCTTCATGTGAGTAGAAGAAAAGAAGAATATAAGAAGGATAAGAGAAAAATTCGAACACAGAGAGGGAGAGAGGGTTCGAATTTTAAATTAAAATAAAAGGAAAATATTTTTGTTTTTATTTTAATTATTGGTTAAAATTAAAAATTATTAAAAGAAATAAATTAAAATTATAATTTAAAACAATTAATTAATTAAAAGGAATTTTGAAAAAGTGGGGAGGAGTTTTCGAAAATTAGAGAGAGAGAGAATTAGTTAGGTGGTTTGAAAAAGATATGATTGAAATAGAAAACTTTTTAAAATCAAACCAAAAAGTCAAGTAATTAATTGAAAAAGATTTGAAAATAAAATTTGAAAAGATAAGAAGTTAGAAAAAGATTTTGAAATTAAGTTTTGAAAAAGACGATTGAAAATCAATTTGAAAAAGGTTTAAAAAGGAAATTTAAAAAGATTTGATTTTTAAAATTAAAGTTGATTACTTGAATAATAAGAAATAAAAAGATATGATTTTAAAATTTAAAGATTGAATCTTTCTTAATAGGCAAGTAACAACTTGAAATTTTTGAATCTAAAAATTAAATGTTAGTGAGATTTTTGAAAATATGAAGTAAGAATAGGAAAAAGATTTTGAAAATCAATTTTTAAAAAAAAATTTCGAAAATATATAAAAATAAATGAAAAAGATTTGATTTTTGAAAAAGATTTGAAAAGATAGAATTTTGAAATTGAAATTTATGAGTAAAACAAGGAAAGATATATTTTTGATTTTTGAATTTTTAATGATGAGAGAGAAAAATACTAAATTGAAACAAATCATGAAAATTATGAATCAAAACAACCAATGCATGCAAGAACACTTTGAATGTCAAGATGAACAACAAGAACACTTTGAAGATCAAGATGAACATCAAGAGTTATTTTTGAAAATTTTTAAGAAAAGAAAAACATACAAGACACCAAACTTAGAAAATTTCAAACTTTAGACACTAATAATTCAAAAATGCATATGGAAAACAAGAAAAGACACAAAACATAAAAATGTAAAGATCAAACAAAGAAGATCATCAAGAACAACTTGAAGATAATGAAGAACATATGATGAATTTTCGAAAATTAAAGAAAATTATAAAAGCATGCAATTGACAGCAAACTTAAGAATTGACACTATACATAAACAAGAAACACAAAATATTTTTGGTTTTTTTTATTTTATTAATTTTTTTGGTTTTTTTTCGAAAATAAGAAATAAAAAGTTTAAAAATAAAATAAAATTACCTAATCTGAGCAACAAGATGAACCGTCAGTTGTCCAAACTCGAACAATCCCCGGCAACGGCGCCAAAAACTTGGTGCACGAAATCGTGATCGCAATGGCGCCAAAAACTTGGTACGCACGTTCATAATCTCACTTCTTCTTCACAACTTCGCACAACTAACCAGCAAGTGCACTGGGTCGTCCAAGTAATAAACCTTATGTGAGTAAGGGTCGATCCCACGGAGATTGTCGGCTTGAAGCAAGCTATGGTCATCTTGTAAATCTCAGTCAGGCAGATTCAAATGGTTATGAGGGTTTGATAATTAAAATAAAATAAAATATAAAATAAGATAGAGGTACTTATGTAATTCATTGATGAGAATTTCAGATAAGCGTATGGAGATGCTTTGCTCCTTCTGAATTTCTGCTTTCCTACTGCCTTCATTCAATCATTCATACTCCTTTCCATGGGAAGCTGTATGTTGGGCATCACCATTGTCAATGGCTACTTGCCGTCCTCTCAGTGAAAATGGTCCAAATACGCTGTCACCGCACGGCTAATCATCTGTCGGTTCTCGATCATATTGGAATAGGATCTATTGATCCTTTTGCGTCTGTCACTACGCCCAACACTCGCGAGTTTGAAGCTCGTCACAGTCATTCCTTCCCAGATCCTACTCGGAATACCACAGACAAGGTTTAGACTTTTCGGATCTCAGGAATGGCCGCCAATAATTCTAGCTTATACCACGAAGACTCCGATCTTTCAGAATGGAGGCTAAGAGATACACACTCAAGCTACTGCAGATAGAACGAAAGTGGTTGTCAGGCACGCGTTCATAGGTGAGAATGATGATGAGTGTCACGGATCATCACATTCATCAGGTTGAAGTGCGAGTGAATATCTTGGAATAAGAATAAGCTTGAATTGAATAGAAAAACAATAGTACTTTGCATTAATTCATGAGGAACAACAGAGCTCCACACCTTAATCTATGGGTGTAGAAACTCCACCGTTGAAAATACATAAGTGATGAAGGTCCAGGCATTGCCGAATGGCCAGCCTCAAAGGTCTAGGGACTAAACGTCCAAAGATGAAAATACAATAGTAAAAAGTTCTATTTATACTAAACTAGTAGCTAGGGTTACAGAAATAAGTAAATGATGCAGAAATCCACTTCCGGGCCCACTTGGTATGTGCTTGGGCTGAGCATTAAAGCTTTCATGTGTAGAGACTTCTTTTGGAGTTAAACACCAGGTTGTAGCCTATTTCTAGCGTTTAACTCTGGTTTGTAACCTGTTTCTGGCGTTTAACTTCAGAATAGGGCAGGAAGTTGGCATTTGAACGCCAGTTTGCGTCATCAAAACTCGGGAAAAGTATGAACTATTATATATTGCTGGAAAGCCCTGGATGTCTACTTTTCAAAGAAATTGAGAGCGCACCAATTGGGGTTCTGTAGCTCCAAAAAATCCATTTTGAGTGCAGGGAGGTCAGAATCCAACAGCATCTGCAGTCCTTTTTCGGCCTCTGAATAAGATATTTGCTCAAGTTCCTCAATTTCAGCCAGAAAATACCTGAAATCATAGAAAAACACACAAACTCATAGTAAAGTCCAGAAATGTGAATTTTGGATAAAAACTAATAAAAATATAATAAAAAGTAACTAAAATATACTAAAAACTACCTAAAAACAATGCCAAAAAGCGTATAAATTATCCGCTCATCACTTGTCCCTAAGCAAGTACTGAAACATAAGAATGATGAATGAAAGAACAAGAGAAACAAGTTCTTATTATATAAGTCAAGTTCTTGGTCTATGGGGTTTCATGCATAGCAACTTAGGTTCATTCCTTTACTGGTTTTCAGGTCCTTATCATGCTCTTGAATACTTGCTTGATTGCATCATATGAGATCCTTATTCCTTGATCTCCCCCTTCTTTTCAGGGTTTATTGCATTCTTAGGCTAAGTGCTTTGTGAGGGGGCAACTCTTTAAAATAAGCTTTCAGCCAACACTCCCGAACTAGTTGGTTCAAGGTGCTGGGTGTTGAAACACCCCTAAGGACCTACTCCCTCAAGTCTCTCTCCCCCATACATGCACACCACAGGCATATGGTTTGTTATTTTCTTTCCTTGAGGCCTTGGTGTCCAGCACCTCTTTGGGTTACTAAGTGTTCTGTAGCAAGGTTGGTCTTGATAGTGGATTTTCAGTTGATAATCCCGGGTTAGTTAACCTAAGTTACCAAGTGATGAGGCACTCCTGAGAACTTATTCATCCAAGCAGATCCTTTGCACAGGAACACCACAGACACATCCCTCAAGATTTAAACCCTTGGTGCCCAGCCTTATTTCTTAGTCTTTTTCTTTCTTTTTCAAACTCTCACTGTTTTTTTCCTTTTTCTTATTAGGATCTTGTTGTTTAGCTAGTCTCATAGAATGTGCTTCAAGCATATGATTCAGAACATGTAGTTGCCTGTATACCTTGTTGGTGAACCAACTTAGCTAACTAATTACCACACCACAAACATTGAGAACTTACTTTACAAGATGAATCCCACTCTGGTTTTTCATAAAATTTTCTTTTATTTAGCTTAAAGGACAAGCATACATTTAAGCAGGATGAAAATGGAAACAGGAAACTTAGACCAGCACACATAGAACTAAGCAATGAAATCTCAAAGACAGAATTGAAAATTCCTAAGCTACTATGGATGCATGTTCTATTTCATACATGATCTTCCTTATTTTAGGCTTGAAGAAAAGAAAAGAAAAAGAAACTCCGCCACCTTTTACTCATGAGGATGCCTGATGATTGGATTTTTGATGGTTTAGAATTTCACAAATAAAGTCTCGTTGCAATATAGTTTCTAAATCAACATTAATCCTTGCATACAAAAATTTGTTTGTCACAAGTAACAAACCCCTAAAATTTATAAACTAAAGTATTAGAACCTCGGGTCGTTCTCCCTAGGAATTGCAATAAGATGTCCTTGTTATTGGTTATGAAGTATCTTTGGGGGTTTTTTGAGATAGGAGACAAGTAACGTAAAATTCAATGAAAATAAACTAACAACTATGAAAAGCTCTTGGCAAGGTTATGAGAATTGGAAGTCCTATCCTCATTATTCTCCTCAATTATGATGAGAATTGTCCATTGCTACCACTTAGTTAACCTCTAACCATGGAGAAAAGTCAAGTGGATGAATCAACTTGATTCCACAAGTCCTAGCCAACTCCCAAGGGAAAGACTAGCTTTAGTGGTATCCAAATTAATTAGCAACTTCTAATTGTCAACCAACAAAGGAATTAGATAATTCAAGAGTCACTAATTACTCTACCAAAGCGAAGAGGAACAAATTCTACACTAAAATCCAACCAAGCATTTCATCAAACACTTGGAAGGCATAAAAGGAAGCATAGTAAATTGATAACAAAAATAGAATCTAACAACAGTAGAATGTAAGAAATCAACAACAACAACCAAAGGAAACACAATTATTATGAATTACCTCATATTGAATTGAAAGAAAATGGAAGGAACAAGAGTAGATCTACAACAAAATATAGAAGCAACATAAAGGAAATTACAACAAAAGAATAGAGGAATCATGAATGTAACAACATAGAATTGAGAGGTAGAAGAAGAAGAAAGCATGAATTGAAGCCTAGATCTAGATTATTGAACTAAACCTAATCCTAATTCTAATCCTAGAGAGAAGTGAGAGCTTCTTTCTCTAAAACTAACTTTCCCTCCAAAAATTAAACTAAACTAAACTAATGTGTGTAAGTATGTTAATTCCTCTTCAATCCTTGGCTTAAATAGCTTCAGAAATGAGTTGGATTGGGCCCACAAGGCTTCTAAAATCGCTGGCCATGTGTTTGACTAAGTGAATCATATGCACCCATCGGCGCGTATGGGTACCATGCACGTGCGCATCCCTATGCGAAATGAAACTATGGTAAATATTATATCATTTTGAAGCCCCGGATATTAGCTTTCAAACGCAACTAAAACCGCATCATTTGGACCTCTGTAGCTCAAGTTATGGTCGTTTAAGTACGAAGAGGTTGGCTTGACAGCTTTTGCGATTCCTTCATTTCTTCATGAGTTCTCCATTTTTTCATGCTTTTCCTTCATTCCCTTGAACCAATCTTTGCCTCCTAAACCTAAAATCACTTAACAAACATATCAAGGCATCTAATAGAATCAAGGTGAATTAAGATTAAACAATTAAGGGCCTAAAAAACATGTTTTCACTCTTAAGCACAATTAAAGGAGAATTTACAAAACCATACTATTTCATTGGATAAATGGGAGAAAGGTTGACAAAACCCTCTAAATTCAACACAAGATAAACCCCTAAATATGGGGTTTATCAACCTCCCCACACTTAAACCAAGCATGTCCTCATGCTTAAACCAAGAGAAAGCAAAGGGTATCAACATTTATTCAATGCAAGTATCCTAAATGCATCTATCTATATGAATACAATTAAATGCAAAATGATTCTACCTACTTGGTTAAAAAGGAAATCAATCTCCAAGACATACATGCACAAGTAGGGCTAAGGTCCTAGGACGACTCATGAATCCTACCAATTCAAGTACAAAAATGAGGTTCAAGTAGACTTGCAAGAAGAAAGCTTATGAAAGCCGGGAATCACGGAATTGAGCATCGAACCCTTACCAGAAGTGTTTGCACTCTACTCGCTCAAGTGTGTAGGGTCAATTCTCTCAATTCTCCCCTAATCATGCTTTCTAAGATTTGTTTTTCTTCTAACAATCAACATATATTTCATGCATGCATACAAGTATCATGATATCTTTTCTTTAGGTTGTAATGGGGCTAGGGTCAAGGTAAGGATGCATATTTGGTCAAGTGAGCTTGAAATTTGAATCTTTGATAAGCTTAAACTTCCCACCTAACCTATGACATCCTATAAAATTTCAAAGCTAACCTAACTACCCATTTTCTCATTTTTTCACATACTCATGTATTCCTTTTCATTTCACAACACTTATGCATTGACCCTTATTGAGCTTTGCTTTGGGGCATTTTGTCCCCTTTTATTTCTTTCTTTTTCTTTGTTTCTTTCTTTTTCTATTTTTTTTCTTTTTTTTTTCCATATTTTTTTCTTTTCCTTTTTCTTTTTCTCATTTTTTTCTATATACAAGATCATTAATGCATAAGGTTTTACATTCATTACACATGAGCATGTACCCAATTCCCAATATTTACAACAAAAATATAAAACTACCCTTTTATTCACCCAATGTTCCAAGATTTCCCACACTTAAATGACACACACACACTAGCCTAAGCTAATCAAAGATCTAAATTAAGGACTTTATTGTTTTCCGCTTTAAGGCTTGTAATGTGCTAAAATTATGAACAAAGTGGGTTAAGTATAGGCTCAAATTGACTAACAATGGGAGATAAAAGGTAAGGCCATTTGGGTAAGTGAGCTACATGAAATGATAACCTCAATCATATAAATGCATAAATACACAAAATAATGGACATAAAGAATCAAACAAATCAAAGATTACAATCATGAAAAGAGAACAATGCACACAAGAAAGGAAAATAAGTGGTTATAAGATGTAACCACACCATTAGGCTCAAATCTCACAAGCTTGTGTTCTTAGCTCAAAACCATGTTCCAAAATAAATTCTTTCAAGCAAGTTCAACCAAAAATTTTTCAAGTTGGTAGGTTGCCCTAAAACAATTTTCTTGGAAAAGAAATCATCACCCTAACCAAGTAGTCCTAGCATAAAAAGAAGTGATAGAATATATAAAAATTCTAACTAACATGCAACCTATCATGCAATGCAACATCTAGCTAACTTTGGTGTTGAAAAAGAAATTGTTACCCATGGAGATCGGTCAGACGACCTCCCCACACTTGAAGATTGCACCGTCCTCGGTGCATGAAAAGAAGTGCAAGGTGGATGGGTTGCTACAATTGATGAGCTTCTTCGAAAGGTTGTGCGGATGACTTGTTTGTTGCCCCATCTCGAAGCTTTTCCTTTTCCTCATTTCTTGGTGGTCAACCTAAAGGGAGAGAAAAAGGAAGAAAATTAAGCCTATAACAAAGATATCAAAGCAAAGAGAACATAGGCGGGGGCTAATGCCAAATAAGGTTAAGGTTCTCACAACATGGTAGCTACAACATGTGAGTGAGAAAATAATATAGGCAAAGAGCATATGAACTAACACTTGATGCAAGAGTAAAATCAAAGCATGAAGAACATATTGAGCATCAAGTTCAAATAAGGAAGAGTGGGTCATGAAAAACAATATTAGGTCATATCAATGCACAAAGACACAAGAGTCATACAAGATTAAGCATTGATTTAAAAGTTTCATCACCCAACAATATCAAACAAGTCAAGAGGCACCAAAATAATGCGAGAAATTCTCAACAATTGAGTAGGAAAATGCAACACCATTATTAAAATAAGGAACTCGGAAAAAAATAAAGTAAAAACAGGCTATAAAAACAAAATTGAAATGTAAAGAATAGAAGTATACGAATGCAATAAACAAAAGAAAATGGAAGAGGGGGAAAAACTTTTTTTTTTACCGGTGCGGACGCGTCATGCACGCTTACGCGCCGATGTGCATATTGGCCGAAGGGCACGTACGCGCCAAGTGCGCGCATGCGTACAGGTGGTTGTGCTAGTGGCACAATGTTGGCCCAATGTTCGTGCAACTCTCGGGTCCAAGGCCCGGAAACTGCGTCTGTGGATCGGCGCGCACGTGGCATGTGCGTGGATGCGCGCATATGCAAAATAAGGACATCGACGCGTAAGCACGCAGTGCGTGCACGCGCACACGCAGTTGTGCAATTGGCCCAGCTTTTATGCAAAATTGGCCCAACTCTCTGGAAAGAGTATGGCCTTGCATATACGTAGGGACGCGCACGCGCACAGCGTGCGTACATGTTCTTAAACACTTTTTTTTTTACATGAAATACTATAAACAGCTAAAAATCTCCCTAACACTACCTATAACTCAAGATCAACTAAAATGCAAAATTAACAAAAAATTTCAAGTGCAAACAAACATAACTTGCACTTTAAGCAACTAACAACCAAGATATTAAGACAAAACTACATGAAGAGGAAAAACTACCTACAATGGCAATTCAAATCACTTATTAAGCAAGTCTTCAAAAGAGTAGAAAGAGTTTACCATGGTGGGGTGTCTCTGATGAGCGGATATTTTATATGCTTTTTGGGGTTAATTTCATGTAGTTTTTAGTATGTTTTAGTTAGTTTTTAGTATATTTTTATTAATTTATAGGCAAAATTCATATTTTTGGACTTTACTATGAGTTTGTGTGTTTTTCTATAATTTCAGGTATTTTCTGGCTGAAATTGAGGGAGCTGAGCAAAAATTTGATTCAGGCTGAAAAAGGACTGCAGATGCTGTTGGATTCTGACCTCCCTGCACTCGAAATAGATTTTCTGGAGCTACAGGAGTCCAAATGGCGCGCTTTCAAGTATTTATTTCATGCTCTTTTATTTTTCACAATTCAAACTGATAATCATAATTAATCTTCTGACTAAGATTTACAAGATAACCATAGATTGCTTCAAGCCAACAATCTCCGTGGGATCGACCCTTACTCACGTAAGGTATTACTTGGACGACCCAGTGCACTTGCTGGTTAGTGGTACGAGTTGTGAAAAGTGTGATTCACAATTCGTGCACCAAGTTTTTGGCGCCGTTGCCGGGGATTGTTCAAGTTTGGACAACTGACGGTTTATTTTGTTGTTTAGATTAGGAAAAATTTTTCTTTTTTGTTTAGAGTCTTCTATTATTGTTTTTGGTTGAAATTTTTCTTTTTAAATCCTTATTTTTTCTTTTTAAAATTTTCGAAAATTTTATAAACTGATAATTGAGTTTTTCTATTTGAGTTTAGTTTCATATTTTAAGTTTGGTGTCAATTGCATGTTTTTATTTTCTTTTAAATTTTCAAATCTGTGTTCATTGTTCTTTCTTAATCTTCAAGTTGTTCTTGTTTATTTTCCTTGTTTGATCTTTGGTTTGTCTTGTTTTATGCCTTTTCTTGTTTTTCTTGTGCTTTTTCAAATTTTTAGTTTCAAGAAAAATCTTTATTTATTAAATACCTTGTTAAAACACATTAAATTTATAGCTCAATTGGCTAGAGTATTGTGTTAACGTTATTGGTGATTGGGTATCCTCCTTTTTAAAACTTTTCCAAAAATAATTTTTATTTGATTAAATCTTGTGTCAAGTTTTAAGTTTGGTGTTTTCTTGTTAGTTCGTATTTAATTTTCGAAAATTTGTTTTTGGTTTTCTAAAAATTTTAAGTTTGGTGTTCTTTTTTTTATGTTCTTGAGTCCTTTGAGTCTTTGACTTTTTGTTCTTCGTATTCTTGTGAATCTTCAAGGTGTTCTTGAGTCTTTCTTGTGTTTTGGTCTTAAAATTTTTAAGTTTGGTGATCCTTGGTATTTTTCCTCCAAATTTTCGAAAATAAGGAGCATTAGATCTAAAAATTTTAAATCTTGTGTCATTTTACTGTTTTTCTCTTTCCTCATTAAATTCAAAAATATCTTTTCTCTTTATTTTAAATCTAATTTTCGAAAATTACTTTTAAAAATTCAGATTTTTATTTTAAAATTAAATCCTTTCAAAATTCAATATCTTTTTCAAAAATCATATACAGAGTTTTTCAATTCTTCTCAATTAAGCAATTATTCTCATTTTCAAATTTATTTTTCCCTTGGTTTTTGAAATTTACATTTTAAATTTCTAATTATTTTATTTTATTTTATCTTGTTATTTTTATTTGTCTTAATAATTTGGTTTGTTCTACTTCAATAAAATAAAAACAGAAATATATCTTCTTTGTAATTCACATCAATTTCATTTTATCCATCATGGTTCTAAGTGGAAATGAACAGTCCAGAAGGACTTTGGGATCATATGCTAATCCCACTACTGCTGCATATGGGAGTAGTATCTGTATACCCCCCATTAAGGCAGGCAGTTTTGAGCTAAATCCTCAGCTTATTGTCATGGTGCAGCAAAACTGCCAGTATTCCGGTCTTCCACAGGAAGAACCTACTGAGTTTCTGGCATAATTCTTGCAAATTGCTGACAGAGTACGTGACAAGGAGGTAGATCAGGATGTATACAGACTGTTACTATTTCCGTTTGCTGTAAAAGATCAAGCTAAAAGGTGGTTAAATAACCAACCCACAGCAAGCATAAGGACATGGAAGCAGTTATCAGACAAATTCCTGAATCAATATTTCCCTCCAAAAAGGATGACACAGCTAAGGCTGGACATCCAAGGCTTTAAACAAGAGGATGACGAATCCCTTTATAATGCCTGGGAGAGGTACATAGGGATGTTAAGGAAATGCCCCTCTGAAATGTTTTCAGAGTGGTGCAATTAGACATCTTCTACTATGGGCTTACAGAAGGAGCTCAGATGTCCTTAGACCACTCAGCTGGTGGATCTATACACATGAGGAAAACTATTGAAGAGGCTCAAGAGCTTATTGATATAGTTGCCAAAAACTAGCATCTGTACATAAGTAATGGGTCCTCCATAAAAGAAGAAGCCAAAGCAGTATCTACTGAACTTGATCCTCCAGAACAAGTTGCTGCACTCAATCAACAATTGTGCTTTCTAACAAAACAGCTAGCAGAATTCAAGGAGATGCTACAAGACACTAAAAATGCTAATAAAAATATGGAGGCACAATTGAATCAGACAAAACAGCAGTTATCAAAGTAGATAACAGAAGAGTGCCAGGCAGTTCAATTAAGAAGTGGAAAAATATTAAATACCTCACTTCAGAGCAGCAGAAAGCCAAGGAAAGAACAACTGACAGAGGATAAGCAAAATATCATCCAAAATCCCTCTGAGGACAGTAAGAGCCCAGAGAGGAATGATTCTGGCGCTCAAACGCCAGAAAAGGATGGAGGGCTGGTGTTAAACGCCCAACCCATGCTTAGTTCTGGCGTTCAAACGCCACAAACAAGCAAGGAGTTGGCGTTAAACGCCCAAAGGAAGCTCAGTTTTGGCGTTCAAACGCCAGGAACAGGTAAGGAGTTGGCGTCCAACGCCAATCCAGCTTCCACCCCTGGCATTCAAACACCAGTGAGGGATCAGACACATACAAGTGCTGACAACAACCCCTCTAAAAAGGTTTCTCTAACCACCTCTGTAGGAAATAAACCTGCAGCAACCAAGGTTGAAGAATACAAAGCCAAAATGCCTTATCCTCAAAAACTCCACCAAGAGGAGCAGGATAGGCAATTTGCTAGCTTTGCAGACTATCTCAGGACTCTTGAAATAAAGATTCCGTTTGCAGAGGTACTTGAGCAAATACCTTCTTATGCCAAGTTCATGAAAGAGATCTTGAGTCATAAGAAGGATTGGAGAGAAACTGAAAGAGTTCTCCTCACTGAAGAATGCAGTGCAGTCATTTTGAAAAGCTTTCCAGAAAAGCTTAAAGATCCCGGGAGCTTCATGATACCATGCACATTAGAGGGTAATTGCACCAAGACAACTTTATGTGATCTTGGGGCAAGTATCAATCTAATACCTGCATCCACTATCAGAAAGCTTGGTTTAACTGAAGAAGTCAAACCAACCCGGATATGTCTCCAACTTGCTGATGGCTCCATTAAATACCCATAAGGCGTGATTGAAGACATAATTGTCAGGGTTGGGCCATTCGCCTTCCCCACTGACTTTGTAGTGCTGGAAAAGGAGGAGCACAAGAGAGCTACTCTCATTCTAGGAAGAACTTTCCTAGCAAATGGACGAACTCTCATTGATGTCCAAAAGGGGGAAGTAACCCTGAGAGTCAATGAGGATGAGTTTAAGTTGAATGCTGTCAAAGCCATGTAGCATCCAGACACACCAAAAGACTGCATGAAAGTTGATCTTATTGACTCTTTAGTAGAGGAGATCAACATGGCTGCGAGTCTCGAATCAGAGCTGGAAGACATCTTTAAAGATGTTCAGCCTGATCTGGAGGATTCAGAGGAATTGAAAAAGCCTCTGGAAATTCCTCAGGAAGAGGAAAAACCTCATAAACCCGAGCTCAAACCATTACCACCATCCTTGAAATATGCATTTCTGGGAGAAGGTGACACTTTTCCAGTGATCATAAGCTCTGTTTTGAATTTACAACAAGAGGAAGCACTACTTCAAGTGCTAAGGACACACAAGACAGCTCTTGGATGGTCCATAAGTGACCTTAAGGGCATGAGCTCAGCTAGATGTATGCACAAGATCCTATTGGAGGATGATGTTAAGCCAGTGGTTCAACCACAGAGGCAGTTAAATCCAGCCAAGAAGGAAGTGGTGCAGAAAGAGGTCACCAAGTTACTGGAGGCTGGGATTATTTATCCTATTTCTGATAGCCCCTGGATGAGCCCTGTTCAAGTTGTCCCCAAAAAGGGAGCCATGACAGTGGTTCATAATGAAAAAAAATGAACTGGTTCCTACAAGAATAGTTACAGGGTGGCGCATGTGTATTGACTACAGAAGGCTCAATACAGCCACCAGAAAGGATCATTTTCCTTTACCATTCATAGACCAGATGCTAGAGAGACTAGCAGGTCATGATTTTTACTGCTTTTTAGATGGCTATTCAGGTTACAACCAAATTGCAATAGATCCCCAGGATCAAGAAAAAACTGCATTTACATGTCTATCTAGAGTATTTGCCTACAGAAGGATGCCATTTGGGCCGTGTAATGCACCTGCAACCTTTCAGAGATGCATGCTCTCTATTTTCTCTGATATGGTGGAAAAATTTCTGGAAGTATTCATGGATGACTTCTCAGTATATGGAGACTCATTCAGCTCCTGTCTTGATCACCTGACACTAGTTCTGAAAAGATGCCAAGAGACTAACCTGGTTTTAAACTGGAAAAAATGTCACTTTATGGTGACTGAAGGGATTGTCCTTGGGCATAAAATTTCAAACAAGGGAATAGAGGTGGATCAAGCTAAAGTGGAAGTAATTGAAAAATTACCACCACCTGCCAATGTTAAGGCAATCAGAAGCTTTCTGGGGCATGCAGGATTCTATAGGAGGTTTATAAAGGATTTTTCAAAAATCGCAAAACCTCTGAACAATCTGCTAGCTGCTGACACGCCATTTGTTTGACATAGAGTGTCTGCAGGCGTTTGAAACCCTGAAAGCTAAGCTGGTCACAGCACCAGTTATTTCTGCACCAGACTGGACATTACCATTCAAATTAATGTGTGATGCCAGTGACCATGCCATTGGTGCAGTATTGGGGCAGAGGCATGACAAGCTCCTGCATGTCATTTATTATGCTAGCCGTGTTTTAAATGATGCCTAGAAAAATTACACAACCACAGAAAAGGATTTGCTTGCAGTGGTTTATGCCATTGACAAGTTTAGATCATACTTAGTAGGATCAAAAGTGATTGTGTACACTGACCATGCTGCTCTTAAATATCTACTTACAAAGTAGAATTCAAAACCAAGGCTCATAAGATGGGTGTTACTTCTGCAAGAGTTTGATATAGAAATAAGAGACAGAAAAGGGACAGAAAACCAAGTGGCTGATCATCTGTCCCGGATAGAGCCAGTAGAAGGGGCGTCCTTTCCATCTATTGAAATCTCTAAAACCTTTCTGGATGAGCATTTGTTTGCCATTTAGGAAACACCATGGTTTGCAGACATTGCAAACTATAAAGCTGCAAGGTTCATACCCAAGGAGTATAGCAGGCAACAAAAGAAAAAATTAATTATTGATGCAAAGTATTACTTGTGGGATGAACCCTATCTCTTTAAGAGGTGTGCAGACGGAATAATCAGAAGGTGTATGCCTAGAGAAGAAGCACAGAAAGTCTTATGGCATTGCCATGGGTCACAATATGGAGGACATTTCGGAGGTGAGCGAACAGCCACCAAGGTCCTCCAATGTGGCTTCTACTGGCCTACCCTCTATAGAGATTCTCGAGAGTTTGTACGTAACTGTGACAGTTGCCAGAGAGCTGGTAATCTGCCTCATGGTTATGCCATGCCTCAACAAGGAATCTTGGAGATAGAGTTGTTTGATGTATGGGGTATTGACTTCATGAGGCCTTTCCCACCATCATACTCAAACACTTATATTCTGGTTGTAGTCGACTATGTATCTAAATGGGTAGAGGCCATTGCCACACCCACTAATGATACTAAGACAGTGCTGAAGTTCCTCCATAAACATATCTTTAGCAGGTTTGGTGTCCCTAGAGTACTAATCAGTGATGGGGGCACTCACTTCTGCAACAAACAGCTTTACTCTGCCATGGTCCGGTATGGAATTAGCCACAAAGTGGCAACTCCATATCATCCACAGACAAATGGGAAAGCTGAAGTCTCTAACAGAGAACTAAAAAGAATCCTGAAACGGACTGTAAGTACCCATAGAAAGGATTGGGCAAGAAGGTTGGATGATGCTCTGTGGGCTTACAGAACGGCATTCAAGACTCCTATAGGGACCTCTCCATACCAGCTTGTGTATGGTAAGGCCTGTCATCTGCCCGTGGAACTGGAATACGAAGCCTACTGAGCAACCAGATTCCTAAACTTTGATGCCAAATTATCAATTGCATAAGTTTACAGGGCTACAGAAGGATTCAGAGCACAAAACAGGAAAAAGGAGCTCACTGGCAAGAAAACGCCAGTAAGAGGCACAATTGGGCGTTAAACACCCAAAAGGAGCATCTACTGGGCGTTTAACGCTAGTAGAGATAGCCATCTGGGCGTTAAACGCCAGAAAAAAGCAGCTTCTGGGTGTTTAACGCCAGATTTACAGCATCCTGGGCGTTCAGAAAAACGCCCAGTGACAAAGGAGTTTCTGGCGTTTAACGCCAACTGGAAGCAACAGCTGGGCGTTAAACGCCCAGACTAAGCACCAAATGGGCGTTAAACGGCCAAAACATGCAGCAGTTGGGTGTTTAATGCCAGGATTGTGGGGAGTAGGCAATTTTGTTTTCAATTCAAACTTTTTCCATTTTTCATGTTTCAATTCATGATTTCTTGCACAAACATATTACAAATCCTAATTTTTCAAATCCTTTTTCAAAAGATATCAAATGTATCTTAATTCATAAACCCTTTTTTTTATATCCTCTTCAAATTATTTTCAAATCCTTTTCAAAAGAAATCTATCTCTTTTCCTTCTAAAATCTTTTCAACTCATCAATATCTTTTTTAAATCTTGACAACATCTTTTTCAAAACAAAGCTATCTTTTTCAAATATCTTCCATATCTTTTAAATTTTAAAGTGCATTCTTTTCCTATCATACTTATCTTTTACAAATCATATGTTTTATCATATCTTCTTCACAATTTTCGAAACCCACCCCCCACTTCCCTTTATATGTTGGTTCGGCCTCTCCCCCTCTCCTCCACAATTTGAACTTGGCTCTCCCTCTATCCCTCTCCTTTCTTTTCTTTTGCTTGAGGACAAGCAAACCTCTAAGTTTGGTGTGTTTATTCGTGATCACTAAGCCAATACCCACTAAGATCATGGCTCCTAAGGGAAAACAAACCAACTCAAGAGGGAAGAAAGAGAATATTCCAAAACCACTTTGGAATCAAGGGAAGTTCTTATCCAAAGAACATTCAGACTATTACTACAAAATAATGGGTCTAAGGTCAGTGATCCCGGAAGTTAAATTTGATCTGAAAGAAGACGAATATCCAGAGATCCAAGAGCAAATTCAAAACAGGAGCTGGAAAGTCCTAGCTAATCCTGAAACAAAGGTGGGAAGAAACATGGTTCAGGAATTCTACACAAACCTGTGGCAGACGGACAGGCAGAGAATAGCGGGAACCGCATTCTATGACTATAGAACTCTGGTCAGAGGGAAGATTGTTCACACCCACCCTAACAAAATAAGGGAGATCTTCAAGCTGCCTCAACTGTAAGATGACCCAGACTCCTTTAATAGGAGAATGATGAGATCAAACCTGAGCTTGGACAAAATCCTAGAGGACATATGTCTCCCTGGAGCCAAATGGACAACCAACACAAAGGGTGCCCCAAACCAACTCAAAAGAAGAGATCTCAAACCAGTCACCAGAGGTAGGCTGGACTTCATTGGGCACTCTATATTGCCCACTAGCAACTACTCTGAGGTCACCATCAGAAGAGCAGTGATGATTCATTGCATTATGCTGGAAAAAGAAGTGGAAGTTCATCAACTGATTGCTTGTGAGCTTTACAAGATTGCAAACAAGAACTCCAAAGATGCCAGATTGGCTTATCCAAGCTTGGTCTCTCTGTTATGTAAAGATGCTGGGATAAAAATGGGAGTAGATGAGTACATCCCAGTGGAGCTACCAATCACCAAAAAGTCTATGGAAGGACAACAAGTGCAGGACGACCCCATCAAGAGGAGAGCACAGGAGTTCCTCCCGGAAATTCCTCAAATTGAATACTGGGAACGCCTAGAAGCATCAGTCACCAAGTTGCAAGAAGCTGTGGATCAACTGAAAGAAGAACAGCAAAATCAAAACAGCATGCTCTGCAAACTGCTTAGAGAACAAGAAGAGCAAGGGCGTGAACTGAAGGAACTGAAGCGCCAGAAGCTATCTTTTGAAGGGCCAAGTACTCCACAGACTAAAGAGGCATCCACCTCCCAAATTCAAGGTTGTTGAGTTCTAATCTTAGCCTTAACTCTGTGATAATTATTCTTATTAGAAATTTACCTTAGAAGTCATATATGAGTAGTAGTAATTAGTATCTCTATTTTAATTTTATCTCCAATTAAGCTATAATCTATTTTTCTCATCATCATCAAACATGAATAAAATAGCAGATTTTTAGAAAAAGGAGGCAATTTTTTTTTCGAGTTTTTAATAAGAAAAATTCTAATTATCTATATGTGGTGGCAATACTTTTTGTCTTCTGAATGAATGCCTAAACAGTGCATGTTTTTGATATTGAATTTTATGAATGTTAAAATTGTTGGCTCCTGAAAGAATGATGAACAAGAGAAATATTATTGATAATTTGAAAATTTTTAAAATTGATTCTTGAAGCAAGAAAAAGCAGTGAATACAAAAGGTTGCAAAAAAAAAAGAGAAAAAGAAAAAGAGAGAGAAAAAGCAAGCAGAAAAAGCCAATAGCCCTTAAAACTAAAAGGCAAGGGTAATAAAAAGGATCCAAGACTTTGAGCATCAGTGGATAGGAGGGCCTAAAGGAATAAAATCCTAGCCTAAGCGGCTAAACCAAGCTGTCCCTAACCATGTGCTTATGGCGTGAAGGTGTCAAGTGAAAACTTGAGACTGAGCGGTTAAAGTCAAGATCCAAAGCAAAAACAGAGTGTGCTTAAGAACCCTGGACACCTCTAATTAGGGACTTTAGGAAAGATGAGTCACAATCTATTTAAGTTTGGTGTTGTGATGAGGGGATATTTTATACGCTTTTTGGGGTTAAGTTCATGTAGTTTTTAGTATGTTTTAGTTAGTTTTTAGTATATTTTTATTAGTTTCTAGGCAAAATTCATGTTTCTGGACTTTACTATGAGTTTGTATATTTTTCTATATTTTCAGGTATTTTCTGGCTGAAATTGAGGGAGCTGAGCAAAAATCTGATTCAGGCTGAAAAAGGACTGCAGATGCTGTTGGATTCTGACCTCCCTGCACTCAAAATGGATTTTCTGGAGCTACAGAAGTCCACATGGCGCGCTCTTAATTGCGTTGGAAAGTAGACATCCAGGGCTTTTCAGCAATATATAATAGTCTATACTTTGCTCAAGGATAAATGATGTAAACTGGCGTTCAACGCCAGTTCCATGTTACATTCTGGCGTAAAACGCCAGAAATAGGTTACAAGTTGGAGTTAAACGCCCAAAACAGGTTACAACCTGGCGTTTAACTCCAGAAACAGCCTAGACACGTGTAAAGCTCAAGTATCAGCCCCAGCACACACCAAGTGGGCTCCAGAAGTGGATTTTTGCACTATCTATCATAGCTTATTCATTTTCTGTAAACCTAGGTTACTAGTTTATTATTTAAACAACTTTTAGAGATTTATTTTGCACCGCATGACATTTTAGATCTGAACTTTGTACTCTTTGACGGCATGAGTCTCTAAACTCCATTGTTGGGGGTGAGGAGCTCTGCTGTGTCTCGATGAATTAATGCAATTATTTCTGTTTTCTATTCAAACACGCTTGTTTCTATCTAAGATGTTCATTCGCACTTCAATATGATGAATGTGATGATCCGTGACACTCATCACCATTCTCAATCTATGAACGCATGCCTGACAACCACTTCTGTTCTACCTTCGATTGAATGAGTATCTCTTGGGTTCCTTAATCAGAACCTTCGTGGTATAAGCTAGAATCCATTGGCAGCATTCGTGAGAATCCGGAAAGTCTAAACCTTTTCTGTGGTATTCCGAGTAGGATTCAGGGATTGAATGACTGTGACGAGCTTCAAACTCACAAGGGTTGGGCGTAGTGACAGACGCAAAAGGATCAATGGATCCTATTCCAGCATGAGTGAGAACCAACAGATGATTAGTCGTGCGGTGACAGCGGACCTGTACCATTTTCACTAAGAGGACGGATGGTAGCCATTGACAACGGTGATCCACCAACACACAGCTTGCCATAGGAGGAACCTTGCATGCGTGAAGATGAAGACAGGGGGAAAGCAGAGATTCAGAAGACAAAGCATCTCCAAAACTCCAACATATTCTCAATTACTGCATAACAAGTATTTATTTCATGCTCTTTTATTTTTTGCAATTCAAACTGATAATCATAATTAATCTCCTGACTAAGATTTACAAGATAACCATAGATTGCTTCAAGCCAACAATCTCTGTGGGATCGACCTTTACTCATGTAAGGTATTACTTGGACGATCCAGTGTACTTGCTGGTTAGTGGTACGAGTTGTGAAAAGTGTGATTCACAATTCGTGCACCAGTCTCCCACCTAGCACTTTTAGTTTAAGTCCTTAAGTTGGACCGTTGGGAAGCTCTTGTCATGGTGGCTTATGCTTGTACTCATCCTTGAATCTCCAAGGATCCTTGCTCCTCAAATGGTTGACAGAAGTTCCAACCATCTTCACCAAGTTTGGATGGAGTTCCACCCAAGATATGAGCTCCCATAGTTGGTCTCCGTACTTTGATCTGGGGTCCCATATCTTATTTTCGCACCCGTCTTCTTGTTGATCTTCATGAATTTTCTGTTCGGGTGGTTGACAAGTATGACAAGTAGAATTCTCTTTAGCGCACCAAGTCTTCTTCCTAGACCCATGTAAAGTAGCATTCATCCAATCATAGTCCCTATATTTTGAAGCTTTGACCTTGATGAGCCTAATTCCAAACCTCCAACCACTACACAACTCCTTTTTACTCTTAATCCCACAAAGAGCTCTAAGTTGACCATTATTTTCAATTAAACCATATTCAAGTGAGAAAGTAAAGCTTAGGGATAAGAATTTTACCCACTCGAATGTTGTGTTAGATGGTGACTTGGGGAGGGAGACCTCCCCACACTTAGACAATGCGAGGTCTACTTCTTTAGGCTATTCTTTAGTTGTTTCCTCCTCTTCGCAAGATTCTTCAATTTCAACATTTTCCCCTTTATCACTTGGCTTGGTGTTGTCTTCAAGAACTTCAATTCCTTGTCCAATGAGAGGTGATTATATTCTGGATAGGAATTCATTGATGAATGAATTCATCTCTTGATCAACCTCTTCATATTCTTCAATTTTGATGTACACCATGTCAACTTTTTCCCCTTGGTAGCTCTCTTCCAATTCACTCGCTTCCTCATCGTTCACCAAGGGTATGAGGGGTTGTGCACATTCTTCTATAATTTCAACTTCATATCCAATGGGATAGGATTCAATTGTAGATAGAAATTCATCCATGATTGAATCCATCTCTTGGTAGACCTCTTCCAAGTCTCCAACTATGATATGCCTTGGAGGTTGCGCACCCTCCTCAACATCAATATCAAGCTTCTTGGAAGAGTGCTCCATGATGCTACATTCCCATGGACTTTCAACATCTCCTAAATCTTCAACCACTTCTTCCTTTTCTTCAATGATCATAGGCTCCTCCAATTGTTCTAATACAAAATAACATCCCTCATTTTCTACCAGAGTTCCAAATCTCTCCTTCATTCTATGATCTTCAGTGGCTTTTTCACATGTGGCTATGGAAGCACCTTGAGTGTTCAAGCATTGGTAGGCTAAAGTATACACTACCTTGGTCAAGTTAGTCACAAACTCTAGGGTGTTCCTTTGCATATCTGCTTGTCCTTGAAGTAGCAAAGTGAGAGAGTCATCCATTGGGGTTTGGGGTGGATGGGAATGTTCATTATTTTGGAGAGAGAATTCATAGTAGGAAGGTGGTTCTTCTTGGTAGGAGTATGAAGATGGTGAGTATTGAGGTGGTCCTTCATAGTAGTCATGATAAGGTTGTGGTGGTTCTAAAGGTTCTTGCTCATAATGGTCATAAGGATGTGGTATGGGTGATTGGTCATATGATGGATATGGATCATAGGAAGGTGTTTGGTAATAAGAGGCTTGTGAGAATGGTTGAGGTTCATGTTGAGGATAAGAGTTATAGGAATATGATGGTGGTAGTTGATTATCACAAAAAGAGTCACCATAGCCATTGAATTGACATGCATTAGGATAGAAATTATACCTACGCATCCGGAGGTTGTTGCCAATAGGAGTGATTAATTCCTTGAGGCTCCTCCCATCTTTGTTGGTTCCATCCATAATGAGTGTCATCATTGAAGTTCACATTTCCTACAACACAATTAGAACCAAACTCATAGCCAAAGTGAGAATTCATAGTGAAAAGAGAAAATAAAATTCAAAAGCTAATAGAAAAATAATGAAACAAAATCCTAAACTAGCAAAAACTAACAAGAAATCTAAAAATCAAGCTATTCACTATATTCACATATATACAATAACCAATAACACAACACCATTGCAATTCCCCGGCAATGGCGCCATTTTGATGATTGAATTTTTGACGGTTTAAAATTTTACAAATGAAGTCTCGTTGCAATATAGTTTCTAAACCAACATTAATCCTTTCATACAAAAATTTGTTTGTCACAAGTAACAAACCCCTAAAATTTATAAACCGAAGTATTAGAACCTCGGGTCGTTCTCCCTAGGAATTGCAATAAGATGTCCTTGTTATTGGTTATGAAGTATCTTTGGGGGTTTTTTGAGATAGGAGACAAGTAATGTAAAATGCAATGAAAATAAACTAACAACTATGAAAAGCTCTTGGCAAGGTTATGAGAATTGGAAGTCCTATCCTCATTATCCTCCTCAATTGTGATGAGAATTGTTCATTGCTACCTGGTGCACAAAATTACAATCACACTTTTGCAACTCCGCACAACTAACCAGCAAGTGCACTGGGTCATCCAAGTAATACCTTACGTGAGTAGGGGTCGATCCCACGGAGATTGTCGGCTTGAAGCAAGCTATGGTTATCTTGTAACTCTTAGTCAGGATATCAATAATTCTCAGATTTGATTGTAAAAAGTAAAAGAACATGAAATAAATACTTGTTATACAGTAATGAAGAACAGGTTGAGGCTTTGGAGATGCTTTGTCTTCTGAATCTCTGCTTTCCTACTATCTTCTTCTTCATGCACGCAAGGCTCCTTCCATGGCAAGCTTTATGTTGGGCATCACCGTTGTCAATGGCTACTTCCCGTCCTCTCAGTGAAAATGTTCCAAATGCGCTGTCACCGCACGGCTAATCATCTGTCAATTCTCGATCATGTCGGAATAGGATCCATTGATCCTTTTGCGTCTGTCACTATGTGAAGCTCGTCACAGTCATCCCTTCCCAGATCCTACTCAGAATACCACAGACAAGGTTTAGACGTTCCGGATCTCAGGAATGGCCGCCAATAATTCTAGCTTATACCATGAAGGTTCCAATCTTAGATTAGAAACCCAAGAGATACACATTCAAGCTTGATTGCATGTAGAACGGAGGTGGTTATCAGGCACGCGTTCATAGGTTAGAATGATGATGATTTTCATGGATCATCACATTCATCATGTTGAAGTGCGAATGAATATCTTAGAATAGAAGCAAGCGTGATAGAATGGAAAACAGTAGTAATTGCATTAATTCATGAAGAACAGCAGAGCTCCTCACCCCCAACAATGGGGTTTAGAGACTCATGCCGTAGAGAATACAATATAAAACGTGTAAAGTGTCATGAGGTACAAGATGAATCACTAAAAGTAGTTTTTATAGTAAACTGGTGACCTAGGGTTACACAAAATGAGTAAGCTAGGTAATTAGTGTAAAAATCCACTTCTGGGGCCCACTTGGTGTGTGCTTGGGCTGAGCATTGAAGCTTTCATGTGTAGAGACTTTTCTTGGAGTTAAACGCCAGCTTTTGTGCCAGTTTAGGCGTTTAACTCCAGCTTTTGTGCCAGTTCTGGAGTTAAACGCCAGAATTCTTGAGCTGACTTGGAACGCCTGTTTGGGCCATTAAATCTCGAGCAAAGTATGGACTATTATATATTGCTGGAAAGCCCAGGATGTCTAATTTCCAACGCAATTGAGAGTGCGCCAATTGGGCTTCTGTATCTCCAGAAAATTCACTTCGAGTGTAGGGAGGTTAGAATCCAACAGCATCTACAGTCCTTTTTCAGCCTCTGAATCAGATTTTTGCTCAGGTCCCTCAATTTCAGCCAGAAAATACTTAAAATCACAGAAAAACACACAAACTCATAGTAAAGTCCAGAAAAGTGATTTTTATTTAAAAACTAATAAAAACATAATAAAAACTAGCTAAAATATACTAAAAACAATGCCAAAAAGCGTATAAATTATCCGCTCATCACTACCACTTAGTTAACCTCAAACCATGGAGGAAAGTCAAGTGGATGAATCAAATTGATTCCACAAGTCCTAGCCAACTCCCAAGGAAAAGACTAGCTTTAGTGGTATCCAAATCAATTAGCAACTTCTAATTGTCAATCAACAAAGGAATTAGATAATTCAAGAGTCACTAATTACTCTACCAAAGCCAAGAGGAACAAATTCTACACTAAATCCAACCAAGCATTTCATCAAATACTTGGAAGGCATAAAGGGAAGCATAGTAAATTGATAATAAAAATAGAATCTAACAACAGTAGAATGTAAAAAATCAACAACAACAACCAAAGGAAACACAATTATTATGAATTACCTCATATTGAATTGAAAGAAAATGGAAGTAACAAGAGTAGATCTACAACAAAATATAGAAGTAACATAAAGGAAATTACAACAAAAGAATAGAGAAATCATGAATGTAACAACATAGAATTGAGAGGTAGAAGAAGAAGAAAGCATGAATTGAAGCCTAGATCTAGATTATTGAACTAAACCTAATCCTAATTCTAATCCTAGAGAGAAGTGAGAGCTTCTCTCTCTAAAACTAACTTTCCCTCCAAAAATTAAACTAAACTAAACTAATGTGTGTAAGTATGTTAATTCCCCTTCAATCCTTGGCTTAAATAACATCATAAATGAGTTGGATTGGGCCCACAAGGCTTCTAAAATCGCTGGCCACGTGTTTGACTAAGTGAATCATATGCACCCATCGGCGCGTATGTGTACTATACGCGTGTGCGTCTCTATGCGAAATGAAACTATGGCAAATCTTATATCATTTCGAATCCCCGGATGTTAGCTTTTCAACGCAACTAGAACCGCATCATTTGGACCTCTGTAGCTCAAGTTATGGTTATTTAAGTGCGAAGAGGTCGGCTTGACAGCTTTTGCGATTCCTTCATTTCTTCATGAGTTCTCCATTTTTTCATGCTTTTCCTTCATTTTCTTGATCCAATCTTTGCTTCCTAAACCTGAAATCACTTAACAAACATATCAAGGCATCTAATGGAATCAAGGTGGATTAAGATTAAACAATTAAGGGTCTAAAAAGCATGTTTTCACTCTTAAGCACAATTAAAGGAGAATTTACAAAACCATGCTATTTCATTGGATAAATGGGAGAAAGGTTGACAAAACCCTCTAAATTCAACACAAGATAAACCCTAAATATGGGGTTTATCAATGCCCATTCTCTCTCTCTTGTTTGTCCTCTTTGTGTCCTTCTTGATTGCTCGAATCCCCATTTCCTTTGCGCTTCCCGATCAACTTTTTCCAGAAGCTAGCATCTTCCATCTTCTTCTTCAATGTTTCCTTCTGTTGTTTCACCTTCCCCTCCTCTTGTTCTGTTAGGTCTTTGTGAACTGTATCATACCTCAGGATCGTAGAGTGTAAATTATGCATATGCCCAGCCACATAAGTCAACTTGACCTGAGTGTTTATGTTGAATTCTTTCCTGTGTAGTTGCCATCCTTCATTAAGCACGCTGAACTTGTTGAATGCTTTCATCTGAGCTAACTGACATTGGTTGAGTTCTTGAAGGCGTTTATCTTGACGCTCTTGCCTTTCAATTACTTGATTGATGGCTTGGGTGAGCTGGGAGTAGTGTTCCTGTTGCTGTTCCATTTGTTGTTTCTGCCACTCCCCTTGTTGATTCATCCAATTAGAGAGTAGTTATTCTTGACGATCCATCCTTTGGGATTGAAAGTGTAGTTGTTGTTCTTGTCTTTCCATATATCTCCTTGCTAGATCCTCAATGGCTCATTGAATGTGAACCAGATTTATGTTGGTTGGATCGTATTGCTCTTCTTGCTGGTATTCTGTTTGTTGAGGTTCTTCTTGATGAGGTTCTTCTTGTGATGTTCTTTTCCTTCTCTGAGGCCTTTTTTGTTGTTGAGCAGGTGCCACATATGTTATATGCTGGAGCGTAACTAACCTTCCAGGGTTTACCCAATTTGGATTGCTATCTTCGAAGACTACCTTGGCTTTCATACATAGTCTCAGAATGGTACTGGGGTAGCAAAGCCAAGCACTCAGATCAATCTTCTCGGCTGCTTCTTGGATCCCCTCAGCTATAATTTCATATACATTAATGTCTCCACCCCTCATTATGCAATGTACCATAGTGGCTCGAGCAATGTTGACCTCAGAATTGTTTGAGGTTGGGAGGATAGATCTTCTCATGAGCTCAAACCATCCCTTGGCTTCCGGGATGAAGTCTCCTCTTCTAATGAATCGTGGTCTCTTATCCGAATACCTTTCCCAATCTGATCCTATAAGACACATGTCGTTCAAAATTTCTTCAAGTTCATCATTGTCAGGGCCATTACTTATTCTTGCTTGATAACTAGGCTTATCAGAAGGTTGTGATCTCAGATGAAGAGTCCTTATTATGGCATTGGGATTGAAGTCCACCTCTGTTCCTCTCACGTAGCTTTTGAAGGTAGGTGCCTTGGTAGTGTCTTCTCTGGATACATTGGCATAGAACTCCTTAATGAGATTTGCATTTATCTTTGTGTCTGGGTTCGTGAGGTCTTGCCAACCCCTTTGTTCAATATTCTCTCTAATCTGTGGGCACTCATCATCGTTGAACTGGAATGTCAATTTTGGCAATATTTTCTTGTGTTTTATCCGTTCAAATTGGAGCTCATGGAAGGCGGTCTTGAACCTCCCTTCATCAAAAGGAATGCTCTCCACCGGTTCCTTTCCCTTTTGCCTCTTGGAGCTTGATGATGCCATGAGTAGAAGTTGGTACATGAAGGTGTTGAAAAGTATGGATTGATGATGGAATTCAGCCGGGTTAAGATAGGGTGTAGCTGTAGGATTGTGTTAACGTGTTTTTGGATGAAGGAAGAAGTGTTGGGTGTGTGTTTCGAGAGAGAAAATAATGAAATGAAAGGGCATTTGAGTATGGAGAGGTATAAAGTGAGGGTCATTTTTATAGGAAGATAATGGGTGATCGAAGGGTGTGGATTGATAGTAAGAACCAATGGTGGACGGTTGGGGTTTGGTACAAAATGAGCACAAGGATCATCACTTTGTATGACGTGATTGGTTCGGTCTCCAAGGATATCATTTTTCCAATGTTGCATGGCAACATTTCCCAATGCATTCCTTTTGAAGACATGTGTATAGTCCCCCTTTGTGAAGTGGCCGAACCTCCTTCTCAATTTGTCTCATCACTTATGTTCAATCCTTCCTTCATTTCATACACAAGACAAAAGCAAAGCAAAAGTTAGCATTGAATTTTTTGGTGGCAAAAGTTAAAGAGTGGATTGGCTACTTTTTAGATTTTTGTTTTTAAACATCTAAATGCTATCCATGAACGCAAACCAACTGACTTATTTAGTGTTCATGTATGCAACATTGGTGACACCAAACTTAGTTTGTGACCATGTAGTGTAAAAAGAGTTGAGTAAGGCTCTAAGATCAACACTTTATGAATTGTGTTTATGTCCTCTTAGTGTGCCTTGAACACCAAACTTGTTGTTCACTATATGTTGCATACAAAGGTTCATCTAAATGTTTGTCAAAGTTGATTTGGAATTCATGAACCTTACTTTATTAACTACTTTAATCATCCTAAAAAAAATAAAACATGGGTTGCCTCCCATGAAGCGCTTCTTTAGCGTCATTAGCTTGACGTTTAGCCTTAGTCAGGGTGGTTGGTAATGCCTTAAATCTTCCCCTCTCGCAGTGAATCTATCTCCGTTGGCTTTATTAAGAATCTCCACATGTTCCAAGGAGAGAATTCTGCTGATGGTGTAAATTTTAGGCAGCTGAAATGGAATGGTAGGGAGATGAGGTGGAATAGCTGGGAAATGAGCAGAGATTACTTTATGCCCTGAAGAGAAATCCTCTGTAGGGATTTTCTTGTTCCTCCATCCCCTTGGCGCCTTTTTCTTTGTCTCTTTTAATGCTATCTTGCTCCTCGTGGCCTCTTTTTCCAGGGAAATTTTGTTGCTGGTCTCATATGACTCTGGTGGGTTTAGCTCCTCTTGGGTTTCCTTTAGCTATTGTGCCTTTTGACTGCATTGTTTGTCAATCAAAGGGATTCCCAGGTGTATTGTTTATACTTCAGTGCTTGTTTCTTCCACCATTGCCTTATTGTGATCCTCCCTTGATTCCTTGTTTTCTTGATCTGCTTCTTGTGAGGGTCTGAAGACATTGAAGGTAAGTTGTTCATCATGTATCCTCAGTATTAGCTCTCCTCGCTCCACATATATAAGTGCTCTGGCTGTGGCTAGGAATGGTCTTCTCAATATGATCGGATGGAGGTGACTCTCTTCCATCTCCAAGATAACAAAGTCTGTGGGAAGGAAGTAGTTCTTAACCTTCACCAGCACGTTCTCAACCACTCCTATGGCTTGTTTTTGAGTTTTGTCAGCCAACTTGATGATTACATCCGTGGGCGTTAGCTCATTGATTTGAAGCTTCTTCATGAGGGACAAATGCATTAAGTTGATGCTTGCTCCCAGGTCACAGAGTCCCTTATCAATCACTGTTTCTCCTATAGCACAAAGGATGTGAAAACTCCCTGGATCCTTCCTTTTTGTAGGCAACTCTGTTTGAATGAGAGCACTGCACTCCTTATTCATCAATATTGTTTGCCCTCCCTTTAGTGAATTTTTCTTGGTTAGCAGCTCTTTCATACACTTAATGTATGAGGGCATTTGTTGGAGAGCCTTGATGAATGGTATATTTACATGGAGAGATGCAAACATGTCAAGGAACTTTGAGTACACTTTCCTTTCTACACCCCCTTGAGTCTTTGGGGAAAAGGTGCATATGGGTTCAGAATTTTCTTCTCCTTTAACTCCTCCTTCTGTGTGGGTTTGGTTTCTTGGTCACTCTCTTCTTGCTTCTCTACTGAAATATCTTGAGAGTGTTCTAATGGTTTGTTCGGTTCTTCCACACTGACCTCATCACTTATAGTGACCATCTTGCATTCTTCCCATCTTACTTTCCTTGCTTCACCTCTCGGGTTTTTCTCCGTGTCACTTGGGAAGCTATCAGTAGGCTTGGGAATCTGCTGAGAGAGATATCCCACTTGAGACTCCATCCTCTTGATGGTATCTCCCTGGTTTTTAATATTAGCTCGCACTTCATCCTTTAACATTCTGTTATCTTGGAATTCCTTGCATATACCTTCAAGTAGAGTCTTAATTCTGGAGAGCCTATCTTCGGATAGTGATGGTGGGTTGAGGTTGGAGGGGTGAGAAGGGCCATTTTGGTTTTGATATGGATGTTGAGAGGCATTGTTGTATGGGTGTTGATATGATCTCTGTGTGGAATATTGGTGAGTTGCATTGTTGTTGGGGTTGTGACATCTCTGATCTTGGCCTTTGATGAGCGGATAATTTATACGCTTTTTGGCATTGTTTTTACTTAGTTTTTAGTATTATTTAGTTGGTTTTTAGTATATTTTTATTAGTTTTTAATTAAAAATTACATTTCTGGACTTTACTATGAGTTTGTATGTTTTTCTATGATTTCAGGTATTTTCTGGCTGAAATTGAGGGAGCTGAGCAAAAATCTGATTCAGGCTGAAAAAGGACTGCTAATGCTGTTGGATTCTGACCTCCCTGTACTCAAAGTGGATTTTCTGGAGCTACAGAACTCCAAATAGCGCAATCTCAATTGCGTTGGAAGGTAGACATCCAGGGCTTTCCAGCAATATATAATAGTCCATACTTTGCTCAAGGATAGATGACGTAAAATGGCGTTCAACGCCAGTTCCATGTTGTAGTCTGGTGTCCAGCGCCAGAAACAAGTTACAAGTTGGAGTTCAACGCTAGAAACAGGTTACAACTTGGCGTTGAACGCCCAAAACAGCCCAGGCACGTGAGAGGCTTAAGTCTCAGCCCCAGCACACACCAAGTGGGCCCCAGAAGTGGTTTTCTGCGCTATCTATCATAGTTTACTCATTTTCTGTAAACCTAGGTTACTAGTTTAGTATTTAAACAACTTTTAGAGATTTATTTTGTATCTCATGACATTTTTAGATCTGAACTTTGTAATCTTTGACGGCATGAGTCTCTAAACTCCATTGTTGTGGGTGAGGAGCTCTGCAGCGTCTTGATGAATTAATGCAATTATCTCTGTTTTCCATTCAAACACGCTTGTTCCTATCTAAGATGTTCATTCGCGCTTCACTCTGAAGAAGGTGATGATCTGTGACACTCATCACCTGAAGTAGCCATTGACAACGGTGACACCTTACATACAGCTTGCCATGGAAGGAGCCTTGCGTGTGTGAAGAAGAAGACAGGGAGAAAGCAGAGATTCAGAAGACAAAGCATCTCCAAAACTCCAACATATTCTCCATTACTGCATACCAAGTATTTATTTTATGTTCCCTTGTTCATTTGCAAGTCAACTAATAATTATAATTGGCCTCCTAACTGAGATTTACAAGATAACCAGAGATTGCTTCAAACTAACAATCTCCGTGGGATTCGACCCTTACTCACGTAAGGTATTACTTGGACGACCCAGTGCACTTGCTGGTTAGTGGTACGAATTGTGAAAAGTGTGATTCACAATTCGTGCACCAGCCTTGATCTTGTTGATTTCTCCACCCAAAGTTTAGGTGGTTCTTCCAACTAGGATTATAAGTTTTGGAGTATGGATCATGGGTTTGCCTAGGTGAGTTCCTAATATAGTTGGCTTGTTCCTGGTCACCCTCTTCCTCTGTATTTACTCCTTCTTGAGCTGCTGATGAGGTGGTGATTGCTGCAACTTGATTTCTTTCCATCTTCTTGGTAAGGTCGGCCAGCTACTTGGTGATCATCTTGTTTTGAGCCAGCAGAGCGTCCATGTTGTTCAGCTCTATCACTCCTCGAGTGTTGCTCCTTTCAGAAGCATAGAAGTAGTCATTCTCAGCTACAGTCTCGATGACATGTATGGCTTCTTCAATGGTCTTCTTCTTGTTTAGAGATCCCTCGGATGAGTGGTCTACTGCCTTCTTTGATTCATAAGATAGACCCTCATAGAAAATGTGTAGTTGCACCCATTCATTGAACATGTCTGGCGGGCGCCTTCTTGTTAAGTCCTTAAACCTCTCCCATGCTTCATAGAGAGTTTCACCATCTTGTTGCTTGAAGGTTTGTACCTCAGTTCTCAACCTATTGATTCTTTGAGGAGGGTAGAATCTCGCCAAGAATTTGTTTATCCCATCTTCCCACGTTGTTAAGCTCTCCTTCAGGAAGGATTCCAGCCATTTAGATGCTTTATCCATGAGTGAGAAGGGGAACAGAAGCAGTCTATAAGTGTCAGGATGAATACCATTAGACTTCACAGTATCACATATCCTTAGGAAGGTGGTTAGATGTTGATTGGGGTCTTCTTGGGCACCTCCTCCGAATGCACAGTTGTTCTGAACGAGGGTGATGAGCCGGGGCTTTAGTTCAAAGTTATTGGCATGTATGGGTGGCTTTTGGATGCTACTTCCATAATTTCCTGGGTTTGGATTGATATAGGAGCCTAGAACTCTTCTCTCTTGCCTAGCATGATTTACTGGGCCTTCTCTGGCATGGTTGTGAGCTTCTTCTTCATGGTGATTCTCCATATTCTCCTCCATGTTTGTTTCAAAATACTCTTCCTCTTCCTCAGCACCAACAACTCTCTTCCCTCTTGCTTCCCTCCTTAATCTAAGGAAGGTCCTCTCAGGTTCATAATTAAAGGAAGTTGAAGCCCCGCTTCTTCTACCTGTCATACAACCAACAAAGCAAAAAGGCAAGAAAGAAGATGAATGAAGAAATTACTCTTGTTAGAATGGCTGTTAGTGTGAGTGGTGCAATATATCAAACAGTTAGTGGGTTAGTGAACTAAGTTGTAAACAACTAAAAAAACACAACAAACGGGCAAGGGAAAAAGGGAAGAAAATAGCTAAAACTGAAAGTAAATCACTCAGATGGAATTAAACAAAACAAAAAAAAATTGCTCAATCTAGTTGGAAACTTGTTTCTCAACAATTTTTCTTTCGGCAAGTATACCGAATTGTCATCAAGTAAAAACTTACAATAGAGTAAGGTCAAATCCCACAGGGATTGATTGGTCAAGCAACTTTAATTAGAGGAATGTTCTAGTTGGGCTAAGCAGAAATTGAGTTGAGAGATTGCAGACAATTAAATGGCAGGAAAGTAAATAACAGAAAATGTAAATGCTGGAAATAAATGGCGGAATGTAAATTTGTAGAAAGTAAATTGCAGAATCTTAAATGGGGATTTGGGGAGATGAGCATAAAAGTAAATAACAGAAGGTAAAGAGAATGGGTAAGATCAGAAATGGGGGATTCATTGGGCTTAGGAGATGTTGCATTCTCTGGATCAAGTTCATTCTCATCTCTTCCTCAATCAATGCATTCATTGATCTCCTTGGCAATCTTAAGTGATTGGATTCCAATTCCTTGGCAACCCAATCTCTCTAAGCTTGAAAAATTGCCCAATTCCTTGATTTAATTGCTCATGAGAAGATATGAAGTATGGTCACTGATTATACCACATGTATTTCCAAATCAAAGTATTGGTAGGATTATATGTCACTATATCCATCCAAACCCCAATTTGGTCCAACATGAGAAAGCAATTCTAGCATGATCTCCTCGTCCCTTTTCCAAGGCTCAGAGGAGATCCAATTATGGAGATTTTCTTTTCCAAGACAACTAACCAATTGGATTAAGATCGAAAGCTTTCTAGTAAAATTATGAGAAAAGAAAGAAGAAGAAGAATGAAAACTATAATTGATCCATCAAATTACAATAGAGCTCCCTAACCCAATGAAAAGGGGTTTAGTTGTTCATAGCTCTGGAAATGGAAGATGATAGAGAAGAGTGCATTCTCCAATTAAACTAGAAGTTGCAGAGAAAGTAAAATATACAAAGTGTAGTTCTCAAGTTCCAGATCCCTTTTTAATTCAAAACTATCCCTCTATATACTACTCTTCTGATCTTCTAGTTAGCTCTTCAAGTCTTGGATATGGGCCCTTGATCTTTAGTTGAAGCAGTTACAGTCTTTAGTGAGCTCAGCTTTGCTTGCAGAAAGAATGTGAGTTAGGCATGATGGGAGGTTAGTTAGGACGTTAGTAGTGTTAACGTTAAGTGTAAACTTGGGTTCGAAAGCGTTAGTGACGATAACTTTGTCACTAACGTTCCAAACTATTTGATCCACGTTAACTTCAACGTTAGTGGTACTAACGTAACCACTAACGTAGCCTCTTAGCCATTTGCAAGCGTTATTGGCACTTACTTTTATCAATAACGTTGCTCCTTGTCCCTCTCTTCCACGTTAATGATCCACGTTAGTGTAACTAACGTGGCCCTTAACGTGGGCATGCCAAGGCTCGAGAGCGTTAGTGACACTTACCTTTGTCACTAACGCTTCAAAACGCCCCTTCCTTCCACGTTAGTGCTTCACGTTAATGGCATTAACGTGACCACTAACGTGGGTGTGCTTGCCATCTCCAACGTTAGTGACAAAGGTTAGTGTTTCGAGGGTTACCTGAAACTGTAGGTCGATCTCGGATGAGATCTTCTGTACTGGTCGGAGATGAGGTGTCCGGCTGGTTGGTGGCGGCCAGAGCTATTGTGTCTGACTTGTTGGACTGGCTACACTGCTGATCCTTCGTCACCGGAGGGTGGGGGGTACTTGCAAGAGACTCTGATGCTTAAGTTAGCATGGATATTAAACAGGTTTTTTAGAAGAATCAGAGTATGAGTTATACCTGGGTGCTCCAATGTATTTATAATGATGAGGAGTGACCTTTTTAGATAAGATAAGTTAGTTATCTTATCTTATCTTTGGGTGAGGTCAGCTTATCTTCCATGGAACCGCCCTTATCTCTATAGGCGTGGGCTGCCTCTGGATCTGGGTCGTATTCCTCGAGTTAGACCCTTCTTTGGGCTTTCCTGTCGATTTGGCCGAGTTCTTCGTGAAGAAGTCGGTCCGCTTGACCTAAAGAGGTCGGTCGCTTTGCTACTGAACATCCCGGTTTGGACAGCTCGACCCAGGGTATGAACAGTGCCCCTGCTTGAGCTCGGTCTTCTTTGTTTTGGGGGCGAGTCATTGACTTCGGTCCTTCTCTAATGAAGCCGAACTCAAGCATTTCGTCGATTCCTTTGTAGCAGCTTTTGAATGTAGAACGTTTTCCTCTAAAAGCGCGCGCTTGAATATCAGCGCTTTGGGAACGTGTGAGGGTTTAATACTTTCATTAATTAGTATTAATTGCCCCGTTTTCCGTTGGCTCTTTATTTTGATTTTCAAAAGCCCAGAAACAGTTTCTCTTCTTTGCTCTTTTTGTAACTTCTTTGCAATTTCTTTCTTTGTTCTCTCGCTATCTGTCTTTCACCCACATTTCTGCTTTTCTTGCGTTGCGGCGTCGCTTAGCGATTTTCTGGGCAGCTTTCATTTTTACGTCTCCTTTTTTCCTTTGAAGCTTCTTCCTTCTCCAGGTGAGTTCCATCCGTATTTTCTTTTTCTTTCGTTACTTTGGCTTTGTGATGAAGTTTTGATTTTGCTTTAGAGAAAATTTGGATCTTTCTGTTTTTGTCGCGCCTAATTGTTGTTGAAATGTGTGTTCTAGAAGTTTCTTTATCTTCTACATGATCCTTTTTTCCTTTCCTGTTGCTTGATGCTTTTTAGGGCTTTTGCATGTTCTGTTGTTTCTGTTTGATACCAATACCCAGAAAATCTGCATCTTTTCCTCGCTTTGTTTGAAGATTGCTTTTTATCTGATTCTGAAAATGGTTGCGCCTTTGATGGTTTCTACTTGGCGTGCCTTGATGTTTGGGGATGCATGCTTTTTTGCTGGTAGACCGTGAGGCAAAAGTATTTTGATGACTTTTTGTGTTTTGCTTTGATGAAAAATGCCATCTGTTTGCAGTCTTCTTTTCTTGCTTGAGAGGTGCTGGGGTGCGAGCTATAAATTTTTCCTGAAAACCTTGCTTTGTTATTGCCTCCAAAGGATGGCCCGAGACTTTGGTTTGAGTCTTGGGGTTTTTCTTTCCTGTTTGTTTGCCTGTATCATTTTGATCGAGTTGTTTTATCCCTCGTCCGAGATATTTTTAGTAATCCCATCTCTTTTTCTTATTGTAGGATTAGTTGGCCTCATGTCTTCTCGCAATAACATTGTAGAGATGTCTTCCAGAGTTCCCGAGGGATGTCCGATTGGCTGGACTCCCTTGTCTTGATGTGTGTTTCCGTTGTGGATGCTGAATTTTGCATAGAGCCGAGGAAGCGTCATAGGATTTGTGGTAACAGTGCCTGGGAGAGGGATTATGAGCTTGTTGCTCTTGATTCTGATGAGAGGGTTTGTTTTCCGACTTCCATCGAGGGGTAGCGTCCATTCTTCTATGCCTATGAATATTTCTTCAGTCAACTGGACATTATTTTTCCTTTTACTACTTTTGAGACCGACCTGTTGTGATCGTGTAATATTGCCCCATCCCAGCTTCACCCGAATTCCTGGGGTTTTATCAAAATTTTTCAGCTACTTTGCCAAGAGTTATGTGTAACACCTTCTCAGGCTCTCTTCCTTTATCTGTTTGTTTCCGCCAAGCCTGGTGGCTCTTCGAAAAAGAAAGCTTCCTGGGTTTCTTTCAGGTCTGCCCAGGGCCATAAAGTGTTTGCTATGTATGATGAGTCCTTTAAGGATTTCAAGAATTACTTCTTTAAAGTTCGTGCTGTCGAGGGGGCCTGCCCCTTTTTTCTTGATGAAAATGATGAGCCTTCTTTCCCTCTAGAGTGGTAGAAGGATGTGAGAGTGTCTCGCTATTCCTGGGATATACTTGACGATGTTGAGCGTGCCTTTGTTATTGTTCTTGAGGATTTATGGGGAGCACCACCCCATCTTGATGCAAAAAGGTTTTTGAATGATCCCTCCCTGGTCCGGGCTGTTTTGGGTATTTGCCTGACTTGTTTCTATACTTGTTTCTTAGTTTGGCTTCCTCATCTTGTGATTGTAATCCTTTACCGTGGCTGATTTTGTATTTGCAGAGATGTCAAAAAACAATGATTCCATGAAAGCCTTTAAAAGGGCAAAGAAGGCGACTGCTGCTCAGAACATCTCGGCCAAGGCGGCCAGGGAGGGATCTTCCCAAGTGCAAGTAAAGTCACCTGTGCCGAGTTCTCCTGGACCGAGGAAGGTGATCCCTACTCCTCGGGTTCGTCTGGCTGACCCACCACCGACTTCTGCCTCTAGTTCTGGTCCTCTTCCCAACAAAAAACAAAAAACAGCTAAGCCTTTCAACCTTGATGCTCCTGACTTTAATGCAATTGAATTTGTAGATCAACAAATCGGTCCCTACGGTGCCCTTCCTATGGACGATGTGTCGCTTCTTCGCCATCTGGACTTTATAACTTGAAGTAGTGTTAGAATGGCGTATATGGGGGCTGCCCTATACCGGACTACTCAAAATCTTCCTCTCCACGCCACCAAAGCCTTTATGGAGGAGGCTAAACAGGAGTTTGATCGGATGAAGGGCCTGAAGGAGGAACTTAAAGTAAAGGTAGCCAAGTTGGAGAAGGATCTGGAGAACGAGAAGGCGAGTTCACTTTCTCTGGCGGCTTCTGTGAGGCTGGCTGAGGACACGGCACTGAGGCATAAAGACAGCTATGTTACGTCCTATCGGGAGGGAATACGTCTGAAGGTGGAGTTGGAGAACGCCCGAGCTGATTGCTCCAAGCTCCAGGGTCATCTTGTTGGCAGTGTAACTACTGCCTATGAGAACCTGAAAGAGCAAGTTTGGATTATTGCTCCCGAGGCCGACCTTACTCTCTTCAGCCTGGATAATATTGTTAGGGATGGTAAGATTGTCCCTGATGACGAGGATGATGATGATGTCGATCCCCTCCCTGTGTCTTCTGCCAAGGTGTCAGCTCTTGCTATTCCTCCTGCCGAGGTCGGCCCTCCCGCTTCTGATCCTGACTGCCAGATCTTAAACCGGGACGATGGTACTGTGGATGCTGTTCCTCTCCAGGCTCGCCCTCCTTCTCCTCAGACTGATGCTGCTAAAAAGTCTTCTAATCTTTAGCTGATTTATTTTGGATTTTTGTGTATTTGGCCCAGCTTGTGGGCTTTAAAACTCTTTATTTCGTGGTTGGTTTATTTTGCTTTTATAACTTTTTCATTTTGGGCTGACTTTGTCATATCGGGCCCTTCTAAGTTAAAGTAATCCTCTTTAATAGGGTTGGCCATACCTCTTTCCAGGGTTTACTTATAACTTGGGTTGACTTGGTCCGACTTCTTAACGTCGGCCAGTCTTTAAGTTATTATTTAGCAATCCATAAGACTTCGTCAGGTTCTTTTTCCGGATCACTTTCGATAACTTCTTACATTATTCTGTGTTCATCTTTGCCGATTTGTAGAAGGTGGTTGCTATCTTTAGATCGTCTTTTAGGTGAATCGCGTTTTCACCTTTATCGGACGATTGTCTTTATCGTGATCGTGCAGTGAAATTATTTTTCACTTTCTGCCGATCTGTTGCTTTATAATCGGACGATGAATGCTTCAGATTAATGCGTCTTGAAAACATGTAGAATATCTAAAATATATTTTATTCAAAGGAAAGTGCAAATATATACACGTGGGAATTTTTCATCCCTTTAAGTCGGATAGTGTCTGAGTCTCAACTTAGTGCCTCATTAAAAAACCTTTTAAGGAAAAAGAGTGCATCCAATAGTGAGATCTTTTACTTTTTCTAGCTGTAGTACCTTCTTAGGTTGCAGGCGTGCCATGATCTGGAAAGCTCTCGTCCATCGAGTTCGGACAGTCTGTAGTAGCCCTTCCCAAGTACTTCTACAACTCGGTAGGGTCCTTTCCAGTTTGCTGCCAACTTTCCTTCTCCTGGTCGAGTTGTTCCAATATCATTTCGAATTAGGATGAGATCATTCTCTGCAAAACTTCTCGGCACTACCCTTTGATTATATTTGGAAGCCATTCAACATTTTAGTGCTTCTTCCCTGATCCGAGCTCTTTCTTGGATTTCAGGTAGTAGGTCGAGCTCTTCCCTCTGAAGTTGGGAGTTTGCTCCCTCATTGTAATGAACCACTCTAGGCGATCCTTCCTCAATCTCTACTGGGATCATTGCTTCTATTCCGTATGCTAACCGGAAGGGGGATTCCTTTGTGGTGGAGTGTGGCGTCGTTCGATACGCCCATAGAACTTGTGGAAGCTCTTCTGCCCAAGCTCCCTTTGCGTCTTGTAATCTCCATTTTAACCCGGCCAATATGACTTTGTTGGCAGCTTCAGCTTGTCCATTGGCTTGCGGATGTACCACGGAGGTGTACTGGTGCTTTATGTTCAAGTCGGCAACTAATTTTCTGAAACCTGCATCTGTGAATTGAGTGCCATTGTCTGTGGTGATGGAGTGTGGAACTCCGAACCTTGTGACAATGTTTCTATATAGGAATTTCCGGCTTCTTTGAGCAGTGGCGTTGGCTAGGGGCTCTGCCTCGATCCACCTTGTGAAATAGTCTACCCCTACTATGAGGAATCGAACTTGTCCTCATCCCTGGGGGAAGGGTCCGAGAAGATCAAGTCCCCATTTTGCAAACGGCCAAGGCGAAGTTATGCTGATGAGCTCTTCTGGCAGGGAGATGTGAAAGTTGGCATGTTTCTGACATGGTGGACATGTCTTTACAAATTCTGTAGCTTCTTTCTGTAGAGTTAGCCAATAAAATCCCGCCCAGAGTACTTTTTTGGCGAGAGCTCGTGCTCCGAGATGATTGCCACAAATGCCGCCGTGTACTTCTTCTAGCACTTCCTTTGTGTTGGAGGTCGGCACGCATTTTAGCAATGGTATTGAGATCCCTCTTTTGTACAGAATGTTGTTTATGATAGTGTAGTATTGTGCCTCCCTTTTTAACCTCTTTGCCTCCTTTTCTTCTGTGGGGAGTGTTTCTGCTTTGAGGTAGTTAATTATGGGGGTCATCCATCCTTGGTCCTGATTTGTTATGGCTAGGACTTTTTTCTCTTCCGAGATTGACGGGTTTTGTAGCATTTCCTGGATGAGGCTTCTATTGTTGCCCCCTGGTTTGGTGCTGGCTAGTTTCGAGAGTGCGTCAGCTCGGGCATTTTGTTCGCGGGGTATGTGGAAGATCTTATATTCCCCGAGTTGTCCGAGCTGTTCCTTGGTTTTATCCAAATACTTTTTCATGGTGGGATCTTTGGCTTGGTAGCTCCCTGTTATCTGTGAGGTGACTACTTGTGAATCGCTGTAAATGTTGAGTTTTTGAGCTCCAACCTCTTTAGCCAGCTTCAAACCAGCTAATAACGCTTCATATTCCGCCTGATTATTTGAGGCCGGGAACCCGAACTTGAGGGAGAGCTCAACTTGGGTTCCTTGGTTGCTTTCTATTATCACACCTGCGCCGCTTCCAGTTTTATTTGAAGAACCGTCCACATAGAGATTCCATTCTGTGGGGATTTCCAGGGCATTTGTGAATTCTGCGATGAAGTCGGCCAGATACTGTGATTTGATGGCTGTCCGAGCTTCATATTGGAGGTCGAACTCGGATAACTCGACTGCCCATTGTAAAATTCTGCCTGCTAAATCTGTTTTCTACAATATTCCTTTTATGGGCTGGTTAGTTCGAACCTTAATTGTGTGAGTCTAGAAGTACGGGCGAAGTCGTCGAGATGTTAGAATGAGAGTATAGGCAAACTTTTCTATTTTCTGGTAGTTCAACTCGGATCCCTGTAGCACTTTTCTAATGAAGTAGACGGGTTGTTGCCCACTTTCGTCTTCTCTGACTAGTGCTGAGGCTATTGCCCGGCTTCCTACTGCGAGATATAATATGAGCGGTTCTCCTTTTCGTGGCCGAGATAGGATAGGTGGCCGTCCTAAGAATTCCTTGAAGTCTTGGAAGGCTTGTTCACATTCTGTTGTCCATTCGAACTGCTTTCCCTTTCTTAAAGTAGCATAGAAGGGGAGAGATCTTATCGTTGATCCTGCTAAGAACCTGGATAGGGTGGCCAATCTCCCGTTGAGTTGCTGTGCTTCTTTGACACAGGTTGGGCTTTTCATGTTGAGTATGGCTTGACATTTATCCGGATTTGCTTCAATTCCTCTTTGTGTGAGCATGAAACCTAAAAATTTGCCCGCTTCTACTGCAAAGGTGCATTTTGCGGGATTGAGTCGCATGTCATGCTTCCTTATAGTGTCAAACACTTGAGCCAGGTCGGACAATAATGTCTCTTCACTTTGTGTCTTTATCAATATGTTGTCCACATAGACTTCCATAATTTTTCCGATGTGATCTGAGAAGACTTTATTCATTAGCCTTTGATAAGTAGCTCCCGCATTCTTGAGACTGAAAGGCATCACAATGTAGCAGTAGTTCGCTTTCGGTGTTAAAAACGAGGTCTTTTCTTGATCTGGTGGATACATGGGGATTTGGTTGTATCCCGAGTATGCGTCCATAAAAGAGAGGTATCTATATCTGGAGGAAGCATCTACCAGAGCGTCGATACTTGGGAGTGGGTAAGGATCTTTTGGGCAGGCTTTGTTGAGATCGGTGTAATCGGTGCACATTCGCCACTTCCCATTTGATTTTCTCACCAAGACGACGTTGGCTAGCCATAGTGGGTACTTGACTTTTCTTATGAATCCTGCCTTCAGTAATGCTTGTACCTGTTCTTCCACAGCTTGGGATCGCTCTGGCCCAAGTTTTCTTCGTCTTTGCTGTACCGGCCGAGATCCTGGATAGACCGCCAACTTGTGGCACATTAGCTTGGGGTCTATGCTTGGCATGTCTGCGGCTTTCCATGCGAAGAGATCGACATTATCTCGTAAGAATTGTACCAGTAATTCTTTTGAGTCTCCTCTCAGGATCGTGTCGATATTAGTCGTTTTGTCCGAGGTGTCTCCGATCTGAACTTTCTCAATCTCACCTTCTGGCTGCGGACGGAGTTCTTCTCGTCTCTGAACTCCGCCAAGCTCAATTGTATGAAACTCTTCTCCTCTGCCTCTGAGGTTTAGACTTTCGTTATAACAGCGGCATGCCATCTTTTGATCTGCTTTTATTGTGGCTATCCCCTCTGTAGTTGGGAATTTCATGCATAGATGTGGAGTCGAGACTATTGCACCGAGTTGATTTAGTGTTGTCCGACCTATTAGAGCATTGTAGGCTGAACTCACGTCGACCACAATGTAGTCTATTTTGAGTGTCCTGGATTGGTTCCCTTTTCCGAAGGTTGTATATAGTGATACGTATCCCAGTGGTTGTACCGGGGTATCTCCCAGTCTGAACAGACTGTTCGGGTATGCCCTAAGCTCCTTGTCTTCTAGGCCGAGCTTGTCGAATGCAGTTTTGAATTAGATGTCGGCGGAGCTCCCTTGGTCTATTAATGTGCGGTGGAGATTGGCATTTGCCAGTATGATAGTGATGACCATGGGGTCGTCGTGTCCCGAGATGATACCGGATGCGTCCTCTTTAGTGAATGTGATTGCAGGGATGTCGGGTGCTTCCTCCTTTCCCTCGACATGATATACTTCTTTGAGATATCATTTGTGAGATGATTTGGAGATTTCTCTCCCTGCGAATCCGCTGTGTATCATGTGGACGTGTCTTTCCGGTGTACGAGGTGATCGCGCGGTTCGTCCGATATCTTCGTCCCTTCATCTCTTTCTTTGGTCATCATCTCGGGTGGTTAGAAACCGATCTAGTTTTCCTTCCCTCACCAATTTTTCTATGATGTTCTTTAGATCGAAGCACTCGTTGGTGGAGTGCCCTCGCACTCGATGATATTCACAATA
>NC_029785.2:37222314-37230525 GCF_000816755.2 Arachis ipaensis | reverse complement strand
GACTAGGGATGCCCTGAGAGGGGTGTAATTGTGGTATTTTTTTATTTTCTCCCCTTGTCGATCTTCTTTCCTTTTGGATTCGTTGTCTTTATCTCTGCAGGGGACCCCGGATTTTGAAGTTTCTCCCAACCGAGCGTTTTCTTCTATGTTGATGTATTTTTCTGCTCGCTCCTGCACTTCGTCTAAGGAGGTAGGGTACTTCTTTGATATGGATTGGCTAAAAGGTCCTTCTCGTAGGCCATTGATGAGTCCCATGATGGCGGCCTCTGTTGGCAAGATTTGTATGTCCATGCATGTTTTGTTGAATCTTTCCATGTAGTTGCGGAGGCTCTCCCGATCTCCTTGCTTGATCCCCAGTAAACTGGGGGCATGCTTGGCCTTATCTTTCTGGATGGAGAATCTGGCTAGGAATTTTTTGGCTAGGTCATCAAAGTTTGAGATGGACTTTGGAGGTAGGTTGTCGAACCATCTGATTGCTGTCTTCGTGAGAGTTGTTGGAAAAGCTTTGCAGCGAACGGCATCTGAGGCGTCGGTGATGTACATTCTGCTTCTTGAAATTGCTGAGATGATGGTTGGGATCTGTGCTGTCATCATACAAAATCATATCCGGGAGTTTGAAGTCTTTTAGAATTTTGGTTTTCATGATTTCCTTGGTAAATGGATCTTGTTCTTTGTGTGAATTTTCCTCAGGAGTGGTTTGAGGAGCTTTTGATTTGAGATCGGCTTCTAATTGCAGTAGTTTATCTTCTAATTCTCGACACCACCGTACCTCTCTTTGTAGATCCTTCCCGACCTCTCGTTGTTGTTGGGTTTCTTTTTCAAGTTGCTTTAAGCGGTCTTGAAGTGCTTCTATTACCCCCGGATTTGATGAGTTTTTGTCCCCGTTGGATTCCGGAGTATCCTTTAGCGTAGTGTCCGCATTCTTGTGCGGTGTTATGTTTTCCAGATCTGAATCGTGGTCGTTGTCATGACCGTCTGCCATGGTATTGGGATGACTTCCAGGTTCCCCGGCAACAGCGCCAATGTTCCGAGGGTTACCTGAAACTGTAGGTCGATCTCGGATGAGATCTTCTGTACTGGTCGGAGATGACGTGTCCGGCTGGTTGGTGGCGGCCGGAGCTGTTGTGTCCGACTTGTTGGACTGGCTGCACTGCTGATCCTTTGTCACCGGAGGGTGGGGGTACCTGCAAGAGACTCCGATGCTTAATTTAGCATGGGTATTAAACAGGTTTTTTAGTAGAATCAGAGTATGAGTTATACCTGGGTGCTCCAGTGTATTTATAATGATGAGGAGTGACCTTTTTAGATAAGATAAGTTAGTTATCTTATCTTATCTTTGGGTGAGGTCAGCTTATCTTCCATGGAACCGCCCTTATCTCTATAGGCGTGGGTTGCCTCTGGATCTGGGTCGTATTCCTTGAGTTGGACCCTTCTTTAGGCTTTCCTGTCGATTTGGCCGAGTTCTTCGTGAAGAAGTCGGCCGCTTGACCTAAAGAGGTCGGTCGCTTTGCTACTGAACATCCCGGTTTGGACAGCTCGACCCAGGGTATGAACAGCTAGTGTCACTAACGTTGGCATATCATCCCTTGCTCCACGTTACCCTTCAAATTAATGGTCTTAACGTGACCACTAATGTGGGCAATCTTGGCCTGCTCCAGCATTAGTGACAAAGGTGAGTGTCACTTTTTATTATATTTTTATTAGTTTTCATTCAAAAATCACATTTCTGGACTTTACTATTAGTTTGTGTGTTTTTCTGTGATTTCAGGTAATTTCTGGCTGAAATTGAGGGACTTGAGCAAAAATCTGATTCAGAGGCTGAAGAAGGACTGCAGATGCTGTTGGATTCTGACCTCCCTCCACTCGAAGTGGATTTTCTGGAGCTACAGAAACCCAATTGGCGCGCTCTCAATTGTGTTGGAAAGTAGACATCCAGAGATTTCCAGCAATATATAATAGTCCATCCTTTGCACGAGTTTTGATGATGCAAACTGCTGTTCAAACGCCAACTCCCTGCCCTATTCTGGAGTTAAACGCCAGAAATAGGTCGCAAATCAGAGTTAAACGCCAGAAACAGGCTACAACCTGGCGTTTAACTCCAAAAAGAGTCTCTACACATGAAAGCTCAATGCTCAGCCCAAGCACACACCAAGTGGGCCCGGAAGTGGATTTCTACATCATTTACTTATCTTATGTAACTCTAGCTACTAGTTTAGTATAAAAACTACTTTTAGTGATTTATTTCACATCTCTGGTTGGTATTTGACTAATTTTATGTTCAGAGATCACGTTAAAAGGGCTGGCCATTCGGCCATGCCTTGACCTCCATCACTTATGTATTTTCAACGGTAGAGTTTCTACACACCATAGATTAAGGTGTGGAGCTCTGTTGTTCCTCATGAATTAATGCAAAGTACTATTGTTTTTTTATTCAATTCAAGCTTATTCTTATTCTAAGATATTCATTCACACACAAGAACATGATGAATGTGATGATTATGTGACACTCATCACCATTCTCACTTATGAACGCGTGCCTGACAAACACTTTCGTTCTACATGAAAACAAGCTCGAATGCATATCTCTTAGCCTCCTGGTTCACGATCAAAGTCTTCGTGGTATAAGCTAGAATTAATGGCGGCCATTCTTGAGATCCGGAAAGTCTAAACCTTGTCTGTGGTATTCCGAGTAGGATCTGGGAAGGAATGACTGTGACGAGCTTCAAACTCGCGAGTGTTGGGCGTAGTGACAGACGCAAAAGGATCACTGGATCCTATTCCAACATGATCGAGAACCAACAGATGATTAGCCATGCGGTGACAGCGCATTTGGACCATTTTCACTGAGAGGACGGGATGTAGCCATTGACAACGGTGATGCCCAACATACAGCTTGCCATGGAAAGGCGTATGAATGATTGGATGAAGACAGTAGGAAAGCAGAGATTCAGAGGGAGCAAAGCATCTCCATACGCCTATCTGAAATTCTCACCAATGAATTATATAAGTATCTCTATCCTATTTTATATTTTATTTATATTTTAATTATCTTAAATCCCATAACCATTTGAATCTGCCTGACTGAGATTTGCAAGATGACCATAGCTTGCTTCAAGCCGACAATCTCCGTGGGATCGACCCTTTCTCACGTAAGGTTTATTACTTGGACGACCCAGTGCACTTGCTGGTTAGTTGTGCAAAGTTGTTAAAAAGAACTAAGATTATGAACGTGCGTATTAAGTTTTTGGCGCCGTTACCAAGGAATGAACAGTCACGATTTTGTGCACCAAGTTTTTGGCGCCGTTGCCGGGGATTGTTTGAGTTTGGACAACTGACGGTTCATCTTGTTGCTCAGATTAGGTAATTTTATTTTAATTTTAAGTTTTTCTTTTTATTCTTTTATTTTCGAAAAATTTTCAAAAATAAATAAATAAATTATTCTATGTTCTTCAGAATTTTTAAGAATGAATTCTAGAGTTTCATGATGATTTGTTGAAGTCTGGCTGGCTCTGAAGCCATGTCTAATTCTTTTGGACCGAGGTTTCAACTTATCATCACAAGAGCCCTTGGACTCCCGTCTGATCAGCTGTTGTATGCCTGATTTGTATGCTGAAGCTTGACTAGCCATTGGCCATGTCTAGTGTTTTGGACCGGAGCATTCACTGAAAGCTTGGCTGGCTAGTAAGCCATGTCTAATTCCTGGAATGGAGCTTTAGACTAACATTGCATGATTACTGAAATTTTTATTAAAAATTTTGGAATCCTTATTTTCTTTTTCAAAATTAATTTTCGAAAAATCCAAAAAATTAATAAAATCATAAAACCAAAAATAATTTGATGTTTCTTATTTGAGTCTGGTGTCAATTTTTAAGTTTGGTGTCAATTGCATCTTTTTAATTTCTTTAAATTTTCAAAAACTCATGCATAATGTTCTTCATGATCTTCAAGTTGTTCTTGATGAATTTCCTTGTTTGATCTTTGCATCTTTTTGTTTTGTCTTTTCTTGTTTTTCATATGCATTTTCAATTTTTTAGTGTCTAAAGTTTGAAAATTTCTAAGTTTGGTGTCTTGCATATTTTTCTTTTCTTAAAAAATTTTCAAAAATAAGTTATTGATATTCATCTTGACATTCAAAGTGTTCTTGGTGTTTATCTTGACATTCAAGGTGTTCTTGCATGCATTTTTATTTTGATCTTAAATTTTTATGTGTGTTTCATTTTTGTTGTTTAATAGAAAAAGAGAAAAACATAAAAATGATATCTTTCCTTTTTTCTCTCTCCTCATTAAAAATTCAAAAAATAAAAAAATATCTTTCCCTTTTTTTCTCATAAATTTCGAATATTTGAGTTGACTTTTTCAAAAATTTTTCAAAATTTAGTTGTTTCTTATGAGTCAAATCAAATCTTCAATTTAAAAAAATTCTATCTTTTTCAAATCTTTTTCAAAAATAAAATCTCTTTCATTTTTTTTCATATTTTCAAAAATTCAAATTGATTTTCAAAAATCTTTTTCTTATTTTATTCCATATTTTTCAAAATCTTTACTAACAATTAATGTGATTGATTCAAAAAAATTTTGAGTTTGTTACTTACCTATTAAGAAAGGTTCAATCTTTAAATTTTAGAATCATATCTTTTAGCTTATTGTTAGTCAAGTAATCAATTTCAATTTTCAAAATCAAATCTTTTTAATTTCCAATTCAAATCTTTTTCAAAATGATTTTCAATCATATCTTTTTCAATTTCAATCATATCTTTTCAAAATCAATTTCAAAATCTTTTCTAACTTCTCACCCTTTCAAATTTGATTTTCAAATCTTTTTCAATTAACTACTTGACTTTTTGGTTTATTTTTAAAAGTTTTCTATTTCAATCATATCTTTTTCAAAACCACCTAACTATTTCTCTCTCTCTAATTTTCGAAAATCACTAACACTTTTTCAAAATTCTTTTTAATTAACTAATTAATTCAAATTTTAATTTTAATTTTATTTCTCTTTTTTATTTTCGAATTCTAACTACATTGTAAAATAAAAACAGATTTTTTTTCCTTTTAGTTTAAATTAAATTCAAATTTTCTCCCCCTCTCTCATCTCCTTATATTTATTTATTTATCTACTAACACTTCTCTTCTACTCATAATTCGAACCCCCTCTTCTCCCATGTGTTCGAATTTTTTCTCTTCTCTTCTTCTACTCACATAAGGAATCTCTATACTGTGACATAGAGGATTCCATATTTTCTTTTCTGTTCTCTTCTTTTTTCATATGAGCAGGAACAAGGATAAGAACATTCTTGTTGAAGCTGATCCTGAACCTGAAAGGACTCTGAAGAGAAAGCTAAGGAAGGCTAAAGCATAACTCTTTGGAGAGGATCTGACAGAAATTTTTGAAAAAGAAGGAGACATGGCCGAACCTAATAGCAATGGTGGAGATGCAAGGAAGATGCTTGGTGACTTTATTGCACCCTCTTCTAACTTCTATGGAAGAAGCATCTCACTTCCTGCAATTGGAGCAAACAACTTTGAGCTTAAGCCTCAATTAGTTTCTCTAATGCAACAGAACTGCAAGTTTCATGGACTTCCAATGGAAGATCCTCATCAGTTTTTAGCTGAATTCTTGCAAATCTGTGACACTGTCAAGACCAATGGAGTTGATCCCGAGGTCTACAGGCTTATGCTTTTCCCTTTTGCTGTAAGAGACAAAGCTAGAACATTGTTGGATTCACAACCTAAGGATAGCCTGAACTCCTGGGATAAGCTGGTCAGTGCTTTCCTGGCCAAATTCTTTCCACCTCAAAAGATGAGCAAGCTTAGAGTGGAAATCTAAACCTTTAGACAGAAGGAAGGAGAATCCCTCTATGAAGCTTGGGAAAGATATAAGCAACTGATCAAAAGGTGTCCTACTGACATGCTTCCAGAATGGAGCATCATAAGTATATTCTATGATGGTCTATCTGAGTTGTAAAAAATGTCATTAGACCATTCTGCAGGAGGATCTCTTCACGTGAAAACCCCTGCAGAAGCTCAGAAACTCATTGAAATGGTTGCAAATAACCAGTTCATGTACACCTCTGAGAGGAATCCTGTGAACAATGGGACGCCTCAGAAGAAGGGAGTTCTTGAAATTGATACTCTGAATGCCATATTAGCTCAGAACAAAATATTGACTCAGCAATTCAATATGATTTTTCAAAGTCTGAATGGATTGCAAGCTGCATCCAACAGTACTAAAGAAGCATCTTCTGAAGAAGAAGCTTATGATCCTGAGAACCCTACAATAGCAGAGGTGAATTACATGGGAGAACCCTATGGAAACACCTATAATCCTTCATGGAGAAATCATCCAAATTTTTCATGGAAGGACCAACAGAAGCCTCAACAGGGCTTCAATAATAATGGTGGAAGAAATAGGTTTAGCAATAGCAAGCCTTTTCCATCATCTTCTCAGCAACAGACAGAAAATTCTGAACAGAGCCATTCTGGCCTGGCAACCATAGTCTCTGATCTATCCAAGACCACACTAAGTTTCATGAATGAAACAAGGTCCTCCATTAGAAATTTGGAGGCACAGGTGGGTCAGCTGAGTAAGAAGATTACTGAAACTCCTCCCAGTACTCTCCCAAGCAATACAGAAGAAAATCCCAAGAGAGAGTGCAAGACCATAACCTTACTTGGTGTGGCCGAATGCCCAGAGGAGGAGGAGGACGTGAATCCCAGTAAGGAAGACCTCTTGGGACATCCTCTGAACAGAAAGGAGTTCCCATTTGAGGAACCAAAGGAATCTGAGGCTCATACAGAGACTATAGAGATTCCATTGAACTTCCTTCTACCATTCATGAGCTCTGATGAATATCCTTCCTCTGAAGAGGATGAAGATGTCACTGAAGAGAAATTTGCTAAGTATCTAGGAGCAATTATGAAGTTGAATGCCAGTTTATTTGGTAATGAGACTTGGGAGGATGAACCCCCCTTATTCACCAATGAACTGAGTACATTAATGAGGCAAACTTTACCTCAGAAGAAACCAGATCCTGGAAAGTTCTTCATACCTTGTACCATAGGCACCATGACCTTTAAGAAGGCTCTGTGTGACCTGGGGTTAGGGATAAACCTCATGCCACTCTCTGTAATAGAGAAACTGGGAATCTTTGAGGTACAAGCTACAAGAATCTCACTAGAGATGGCAGACAAATCCATGAAACAGGCTTATGGACTAGTAGAGGATGTGCTAGTGAAGGTTGAAAGCCTTTACATCCCTGCTGATTTCATAATCCTAGACACTGGGAAGGATGAGGATGAATCCATCATTCTTGGCAGACCCTTCCTAACCACAGCAAAAGCTGTAATTGATATTGACAGAGGAGAGTTGGTCCTTCAGTTAAATGATGACTACCTTGTATTTAAGACTCAAGGTTCTCCTTCTATAACCATGGAGAGGAAGCATGAGAAGCTTCTTTCAATACAGAGTCAAACAAAACCCCCACATTTAAACTCTAAGTTTGGTGTTGGGAGGCCACAACCAAACTCTAAGTTTGGTGTTGAGAGGCCACAACCAAACTCTAAGTTTGGTATTGAGAGGTCCCAACATTGCTCTGATTTTCTGTGAGTCTTCATGAGAAGCTCACTGTCAAGCTATTGACATTAAAGAAGCGCTTGTTGGGAGGCAACCCAATGTTATTTAATTATATCTATTTATTTTCCATTGCTATTTTATGTTTTCTTTAGGTTGATGATCATGTGAAGTCACAAAAACTACTGAAAAATCAAAAACAGAATGAAAAACAGCATTAAAAATAGCTCACCCTGGAGGAAGATCTTACTGGCATTTAAACGCCAGTAAGAAGCATCAAACTGGCGTTTAACGCCAGAAAGAAGCATCAAGCTGGCGTTAAACTCCAGAAACAAGCACCAAACTGGCGTTTAACGCCATAACAGAGTATCTACTTGGCGTGTAACGCCAAAATAGGGAGAAAAGCTGGCGTTAAATGCCAGAAACAAGCAGCAACCTGGCGTTTAACGCCAGAAGTGCAATCCAAGGGCATTTTGCATGCCTAAATGGAGCAGGGATGCCAAGTCTTTGACCCCTCAGGATCTGTAGACCCCACAAGATCCCCACCTACCCCACCTCTCTCTCTCTCTCCCACCTTTTTATAACACTCTTACCCAAATACCCTTCACCAATCACCTCAATCACTCTTCCCCATCACCTCT
>NC_029785.2:37217482-37221925 GCF_000816755.2 Arachis ipaensis | reverse complement strand
CTCTTTCCCAAATACCCTTCACCAATCACCTCCATATCTCTTCCCCAAATACCCTTCACAATTTAAACCATTTCCCTCCCACACCCAACCCCCTGGCCGAACCACTTCCCTCACTCCATCTCCTCCATTTTCTTCTTCTTCTACTTTCCTCTTTCTTCTTTTGCTCGAGGATGAGCAAACCTTTTAAGTTTGGTATGGTAAAAGCATTGCTTTTGTTTTTCCATAACCATTAATGGCACCTAAGGCCAGAAAAACCTCAAGAAAGAGGAAAGGGAAGGCAATTTCTTCCACCTCTGAGTCATGGGAGATGGAGAGATTCATCTCAATGGTCCATTGGTGCACGAAATTGTGATCATCAACAATGGCGCCAAAGGACTTGGAGCTCTCAAACGTGAATCACACTTTGTCACAATTCCACACAACTAACCAGCAAGTGCACTAGGTCATCCAAGTAATACCTTACGTGAGTAAGGGTCGATCCCACGGAGATTGTCGGCTTGAAGCAAGCTTGGTCATCTTGTAAATCTCAGTCAGGTGGATTTAAATGGTTATGGAGGATTGATAATTAAAAGATGAATAAAACATAAAATAAGATAAAGATAGAGATACTTATGTAATTCATTGGTAGGAATTTTAGATAAGCGTATGAAGATGTTTTGTTCCTCTTGAACCTCTGCTTTCCTATTGCCTTCTTCCAATCATTCATACTCCTTTCCATGGCAAGCTTTATGTTGGGCATCACCGTTGTCAATGGCTACTTTCCGTTCTCTCAGTGAAAATGTTCTACGCACGCTGTCACCGCACGGCTAATCATCTGTCGGTTCTCGATCATGTTGGAATAGGATCCATTGATCCTTTTGCGTCTGTCACACGCCCAACAATTGCGAGTTTGAAGCTCGTCACAGTCATCCCTTCCCAGATCCTACTCAGAATACCACAGACAAGGTTTAGACGTTCCGGATCTCAGGAATGGCCGCCAATAATTCTAGCCTATACCAGGAAGACTCTAATCTTAGATTAGAAACCCAAGAGATACACATTCAAGCTTGTTTACATGTAGAACAGAAGTGGTTGTCAGTCACGCATTCATAGGTGAGAATGGTGATGAGTGTCACATAATCATCACATTCATCATGTTCTTGGGTGCGAATGAATATCTTGAAGAAGAAATAGACTTGAGTTGAATAGAAAAACAATAGTACTTTGCATTAATTCATGAAGAACAGCAGAGCTCCACACCTTAATCTATGGTGTGTAGAAACTCCACCGTTGAAAATACATAAGAACAAAAGGTCTAGGCATGGCCGAATGGCCAGCCTCCCAAAGAGGGTTCAATCATCAAAACATGATTCAAAGATTATCAAAAGATTGAAAATACAATAGCAAAAGGTCCTATTTATATAAAACTAGTAGCCTAGGGTTACAGAAATAGGTAATTAATGCAAAAATCTTCTTCTGGGCCCACTTGGTGTGTGCTTGGGCTGAGCATTCAAGCTTTCACATGTAGAGACTTTTCTTGGAGTTAAGCACCAGCTTTTGTGCCAGTTTGGGCGTTTAACTCCAGCTTTTGTGCCAGTTCTGGCGTTAAACGCCAGAATTCTTGAGCTGACTTGGAACGCCTGTTTAGGCCATCAAATCGTGGGCAAAGTATGGACTATTATATATTGATGGAAAGCCCAGGATGTCTACTTTCCAACGCAATTAAGAGCGCGCCAATTGGGCTTCTGTAGCTCCAGAAAATTCACTTCGAGTGCAGGGAGGTCAGAATCCAATAGCATCTGCAGTCCTTTTTCAGCCTCTGAATCAGATTGTTGCTCAGGTCCCTCAATTTCAGCCAGAAAATACTTGAAATCACAGAAAAACACACAAACTCATAGTAAAGTCCAAAAAAGTGATTTTTAAATAAAAACTAATAAAAACATAATAAAAACTAACTAAAATATACTAAAAACATACTAAAAACAATGCCAAAAAGCGTATAAATTATCCACTCATCATCCATCAAGACCACTTCTATGAAGTTGTGGCAAATAATGCAAGGAGACCCTCATCCTTTCACTAGAAGAGTCAACTTTGATCAAAGGTTGGACCAAGTCCTCATGGACATCTGTGTGGAAGGAGCTCAATGCAAACAAGAGAGCCCACTCATGGACCTCAACAAGAGCATGAGGAAATTCCTCATCATGAAATCCCTAAGATGCCTCAAGGGATGCACTTTCCTCCACAAAACTATTGGGAGAAAATTAACACCTCCCTAGGAGAATTAAGTTTCAACATGGGACAACTAAGGGTGGAGCACCAAGAGCATTCCATCCTCCTCCATGAAATTAGAGAAGATCAAAGAGCTATGAGAGAGGAGCAACAAAGGAAAGGAAGAGACATTGAGGAGCTAAAGCACTCCATAAGATCTTCAATAGGAAGAACTAGTCGCCAACACTAAGGTGGACCCGTTCTTTAATCTCCTTGTTTTTTATTTTTCTATTTTTTCGTTTACCATGCTTTATGTTTATCTATGTTTTGTGTTTTTACTACATGATCATTAGTGTTAAGTGTCTATGTCTTAAAGCTATGAATGTCCTATGAATCCATCACCTCTCTTAAATGAAAAATGTTTTAATTATAAAAGAACAAGAAGTACATGAATTTCGAATTCATCCTTGAGATTAGTTTAATTATTTTGATGTGGTGACAATACTTTTTGTTTTCTGAATGAATGCTTGAACAGTGCATATGTCTTTTGAATTTGTTGTTTATGAATGTTAAATTTTTTGGCTCTTGAAAGAATGATGAAAAAGGAGAAATGTTATTTGATAATCTGAAAAATCATAAAATTGATTCTTGAAGCAAGAAAAAGCAGTGAATACAAAAGCTTGCAGAAAACAAAATGGCAAAAATAAAAAAAAAAAGAAAAAAAAAGAAAAAGCAAGTAGAAAAAGCCAAAAGCTCTTAAAACCAAAAGGCAAGGGTAAAAAGGATCCAAGGCTTTGAGCATCAGTGGATAGGAGGGCCCAAGGGAATAAAATTCTGGCCTAAGCGGCTAAACCAAAGTGTCCCTAACCATGTGCTTGTGGCGTGAAGGTGTCAAGTGAAAACTTGAGACTGAATGGTTAAAGTCGAGGTTCAAAGCAAAAAGAGTGTGCTTAAGAACCCTGGACACCTCTAACTGGGGACTCTAGCAAAGCTGAGTCACAATCTGAAAAGGTTCACCCAGTTATGTGTCTGTGGCATTTATGTATCCGGTGGTAATACTGGAAAACAAAGTGCCTAGGGCCACGGCCAAGACTCATAAAGTAACTATATTCAAGAATCAACATACTAAACTAGGAGAATCAATAACACTATCTAAATTCTAAGTTCCTATAGATGCCAATCATTCTGAACTTCAAAGGATGAAGTGAGATGCCAAAACTATTCAGAGGCAAAAAGCTACTAGTCTCGCTCATCTGATTGGAAATAAGTTTCATTGATGGTTTGGAATTTATAGTGTATTATCTTCTTTTTATCCTAATTGATTTTCAGTTGCTTGAGGACAAGCAACAATTTATGTTTGGTGTTGTGATGAGCGGATAATTTATACGCTTTTTGGCATTGTTTTTACATAGTTTTTAGTATACTTTAGTTACTTTTTATTATATTTTTATTAGTTTTCATTCAAAAATCACATTTTGGGACTTTACTATGAGTTTGTGTGTTTTTATGTGATTTCAGATAATTTCTGGCTGAAATTGAGGGACTTAAGCAAAAATTTGATTCAGAGGCTGAAGAAGGACTGCAGATGCTGTTGGATTCTGACCTCCCTGCACTCAAAGTGGATTTTCTGGAGCTTCAAAAACCCAATTGGCACACTCTTAATTGCGTTGGAAAGTAGACATTCAGGGCTTTCTAGAAATATATAATAGTCTATAATTTGCACGAGTTTTGATTATGCAAACTGCCGTTCAAATGCCAATTCCATGCCCTATTCTGGAGTTAAACGCCAGAAATAGGTTGCAAATCAGAGTTAAACGCCAGAAACAGGCTACAACCTGGCGTTTAACTCCAAAAAGAATCTCTACACATGAAATCTCAATGCTCAGTCCAAGCACACACCAAGTGGGCCCGGAAGTGGATTTCTACATCATTTACTTATCTTATGTAACCCTAGCTACTAGTTTAGTATAAAAACTACTTTTAGTGATTTATTTCACATCTCTGGTTGGTATTTGACTAATTTTATGTTCAGAGATCACGTTTAGGGGGCTGGCCATTCGGCCATGCCTTGACCTCCATCACTTATGTATTTTCAACGGTAGAGTTTCTACACACCATAGATTAAGGTGTGGAGCTCTACTGTTCCTCATGAATTAATGAAAACTACTATTGTTTTTCTATTCAATTCAAGCTTATTCTTATTCTAAGATATTCATTCGCACACAAGAACATGATGAATGTGATGATTATGTG
>NC_029785.2:37204697-37217467 GCF_000816755.2 Arachis ipaensis | reverse complement strand
GAATTAATGCAAAGTACTATTGTTTTTCTATTCAATTCAAGCTTATTCTTATTCTAAGATATTCATTCGCACACAAGAACATGATGAATGTGATGATTATGTGACACTCATCACCATTCTCACTTATGAATTCGTGCCTGACAAACACTCCTGTTCTACATGAAAACAAGCTCGAATACATATCTCTTAGCCTCTTGGTTCACAATCAGAGTCTTCGTGGTATAGGCTAGAATTATTGGTGGCCATTCTTGAGATCTGGAAAGTCTAAACCTTGTCTGTGGTATTCCAAGTAGGATCTGGGAAGGAATGACTGTGACGAGCTTCAAACTCGCGAGTGTTGGGCGTAGTGACAGACGCAAAAGGATCACTGGATCCTATTCCAACATGATCGAGAACCGACAGATGATTAGCCATGCGGTGACAGCACATTTGGACCATTTTCACTAAGAGGACGGGATGTAGCCATTGACAACGGTGATGCCCAACATACAGCTTGCCATGGAAAGGAGTATGAATGATTGGATGAAGACAGTAGAAAAGCAGAGATTTAGAGGGAGCAAAGCATCTCCATACGCCTATCTGAAATTCTCACCAATGAATTACATAAGTATCTCTATCCTATTTTATATTTTATTTATATTTTAATTATCTTAAATCCTATAACCATTTGAATCTTCCTGACTGAGATTTGCAAGATGACCATAGCTTGCTTCAAGCCGACAATCTCCGTGGGATCGACCCTTACTCACGTAAGGTTTATTACTTGGACGACCCAGTGCACTTGCTGGTTAGTTGTGCAAAGTTGTGAAAAAGAACTAAGATTATGAACGTGCGTATTAAGTTTTTGGTGCCGTTACCAAGGAATGAACAGTCATGATTTCGTGCACCAGTCACTAACATTGGTGATCTCTTTCTTTTTCCACGTTAGAGTTCACGTTAATTGGATTAACGTGACTCTTAACGTGGCTGTGTGTGGCCTTTTGGAACGTTAGTGGTGTTCACTTTACCACTAACGTTGGAACTTCTCTTTCCTTCCACGTTAGTTCCCACGTTAATGTAACTAACGTAGCAACTAACGTGGGTTATGATTTCTTTCGAAAGCGTTATTGGTGATAACTTTACCACTAACGTTGCAAGCTTGCTCCCTTTCCACGTTAGTGGTCACGTTAGTGAGACTAACGTGGCTGCTAACGTGGCTCTTCTTTGCTTCCTTTGTCCTGAAATCAAACAAACAAGGTGCATCAAAGCTTTGTCTCAAGTCATGAGATCATGCATCATCCATTTTATCATTCAATTCATGCATAATTCTCATGAAATCATGTAAAGTTCACAATGTTTGCTTGAATCAAGATGTAAGTGTATATTCATCCAAAACTTGCTTATTTATTAAGAAAATGCATGAAACTACCCTAAAATAGTAAAGAAAAAGGTCAGTGAAACTGGCCAAGATGCCCTGGCATCATGGTTGGAAGCATCACTCTAAGTTCATGATGGTTGTACGCTCAAAGTTTGATAACAATAGTTGGTGTAGAACCAAAGTGAATGGGTCTGGAAGGATGTTTGGCTGGTTAATTGAGAATTCCAAGGCTAAACCACCCGGATGGAATCATGATGATCAACTTGAAGACGGGTGTGGAAACAAGATTTGGGATCCCGGCATACAAGAGGATCAACTTTGGGAGCTCAAAGCTTGTGAAGAACTCCCTCAAGGCTTGACGAATTTACTTGGAATTGATAGAGCTTATTGGAAGTCCAAGCGTTGGTGGCAGCTTCAAGATGAGTTCAAGCACAAGCCACCATGACAAGGAGCTCACCAAATGTCCAACTTAAGGACTTTAACTAAAAGTACTAGGTGGGAGACAACCCACCATGGTATGATCCTCCTTCTTATTAGTTTTAATTTATTTCTGTCAGTTTTAATTTGCAGTTCTGTATATTTACTTTTATTTTGCATTTAAAAACAAAGAGGAATCGACGCGCAAGAGTCTACGACCCGCACGCGTTGTGTGTGACTGCGCAATAAAGAGAAAACGAACAGAGAGTTGTGATGGAGACGTGCGGGAGGGGTGCCTGGAGCACGAACCACCCCACGCATACGCGTGCCTCACGCATACGTGTCCCCTGCAGAAATTTCAACCCACGCGTAAGCGTTAAGGACGCGTACGCGTGGGCATGAAAACAACGTAAAAGCGTGAATTTCACAGAGAGTTGTGCGGCCACCGTGCTGGAAGCGTGCGAGTAGTCACGCATACACGTGACCGACGCTCACGTGTCAGTGTGCATGTTTCTCCACGCACGCGTACGCGTACGCGTCCGCGACGCTTACGCGTCGCATGGCTTCTTCAGTTTTCACGCGTACGCGTGATGCTTGCGCGCGCGTCGCGTTTGTTTCTTGTTCTCTTATCTTTTCTCCTTCTTTCTTCCTCATCTCTTACTCATTCTTCTTCTTTTCTCACTTTCTTCTCATCCTTATTCTCTTTTATTCTCTTTTACATACTTCATTTGCATACTTTCCTTCATTGCATTTTAATTTTATTCATATATTTTTATCTCCTTTTCTAATTTCCTATTTTACCATTGGTGTTAAATGTTCTTATTCAACTGTTGTTTCTTTTCTGATATTATTTTGGTACTTAGTGACTTGTTTTAAATTGTTGGGTATTATTATGCATAAGTCAATGCTAATCCTTTATGATACTTGTATTCCTTTTGCATTGACATGAATTTATATTGTCTTTCATGACCCACTCTCTCTTCCCCTTTGTTGCAATTTTTGCACTATTGATATGCCATTTGCTTATACTATTTTCTCACCTGCATGTTATAGCTACCATGTAGTTGAGACCCTCATTATTTGGCATTCACCCACCCATACTTTAATTGTTTTCTTATCTTTATTTTTCTGGGTCACTTTTCTTCTTTTTCCTCTTCTTTCAGGATGGCCATCAAGAAAAGGAAAGGAAAAAGCTTCTCAATGGGGTAAAAAACAAGTTCCTACGCACATTCTTTGGAAAAAGCGTTAGTTGTAGCAACCCGTCCACTTGCACATCTTAGCATGCACCGAGGACGGTGCAATCTTTAAGTGTGGGGAGGTCGATACCTGTTCCGAGGGTTACTTGAAACTGTAGGTCGATCTCGGATGAGATCTCTTTGTACTGGTCGGAGCTGTTGTGTCCGACTTGTTGGGCTTAGTTGGTGGTGCTGATCCTTCGTCACCGGAGGGTGAGGGTACCTGCAAGGGACTCCGATGCTTAAGTTAGCAAGGGTATTAAGCAAGTTTTTAGTAGAATCAGAGTATGAGTTATACCTGGGTGCTCCAGTGTATTTATAATGGTATGGAGTAACCTTTCTGGGGATAAGATAGTTATCTTATCTTATCTTTGAGTGAAGTCATCTTATCTTTAAGGGAACTGCCCTTATCTCTCTAGGCTTGGGCTGCCTTTGGATTTGGGTCATGTTCCTCCATTTAGGCCCTTTTTGGGCTTCTCTTGGGTGATTTGGCCGAACTCTTTAAGAAGAGGTTGGGTAATCCTGACCTGAAGAGGTCGGTCGACTTGTCGTCTATCATCCCGAGTCATACAGCTCGACCCAGGGCATGAACAGTGCCCCTGCTCGAGCATGGTCTTCCTTTTGAGGTCGAGTCCTTTTTTAGGACTTTGATCCTTCTTTGGAGAGGCTGGGATCGAGCACTTCGGTTGATTCCGCCGAGGCTTCTTGAATGTGAAGCATTTTCCTTCACTACTTTTAAATTGCGTCGTGCGTTGCACTTTTCCTACGGAACGTGCAAAGGTTAAATACTCATTAATTCTTTGCCGTTTCCTTTTTTACTTCCCTCTTCGTGTCTTTATTTGAAATTTCAAAGCTTTGTTTCATTTTTCCCCTTTTCACTTCTCTTCTTTAACTGCTAGTGCTTCGTTCTCTTGTTCAAAAGGTGATCGTCTGGCGCGGCTTCATTATTGTTTCAATCTCCCAACATTTATTGTCTCCCCCTTGTTACGGATTGGTCTTCTTTCTCTCTCTTTTTCTTTTCCACGTCGTTCTTCTCGTGTCTGAGAAAGTTTTGATCTTGCTTGGAGAAAGTTTGAATCTTTCTACTTTTGCTATGCCTGATTATTGCTGCAATGTGTACTCTGGGAGTTTCTTCGACTTTGTATGAACCTCTTTGTGTTTTCTTGATAGTTGATACTTTTAGGGTTTTGCATGTTGTTACCATTTTTTATTTTGAAGCTCTTGGATTAATGAACTGTTTGATTTTGAAGATTGCGTCTTTGATGATTTTCACTTGACAGGTTTGATGTTGATAGTTCCCTTTGCTGATAAGTTTGTAAAAGGATGGCAATTTTTGATGACTTTTTGGTTTGTGACTTTCTTTTTGGAGTGTCGTTTTGTTGAAAGAGGATAATTTTCTTGCTGAGAGATGTTAGGATGTAGTCTTTATAGATTTTTTCTGAGTCCTTACTCTGTTACTGCCTCCAAAGGATGCCCCTGGACCTTGGTGTGAGTCCTGGGGTCTCCTTTTGTTGTTGTATATTTTAGTCTGAGTTGAATCTATATTTGTCTGAGCTGATTTCTTGATTTTCCCGAGTTGTTTTAGATAGTAACCCATTTTCATTTTTCTTACTGTAGGATTTAGTTGACCATGTCTTCTCGCAAAAATATTGTCGAGACGTCCTCCAAAGTCCCCGAGGGCATGTCTGACTGGCTGGACTCCCTCGTCCTGATGTGTGTTTCAGTGTTTAATTCTGAATACTGCGTGGAGCTTAGAAAGCATCACCGGATCTGTAGTAGTAGAGATCAAGAGAAGAACTATGAGTTGGTAGCGCCTGACCCTGATGAGAGGGTTTGTTTTCCTTCTCCCATCCAGGGGGAACGTCCCTTCTTTTTTGCTTATGACTATTTTTTAGCCAAATGAACATTACCATTCCTTTTACATCCTTTGAGACCGATTTGTTGTGGTCGTGTAATGTAGCTCCATCCCAACTTCATCCAAACTCATGGGGCTTTATTAATATCTTTCAGTTGTTGTGCCAAGAACTAGATGTTAAGCCTTCTCAAACCCTCTTTCTTTATCTCTTTGTTTTGACTAAGCCTGGGATTTCTTCAAAAAAGAAAGCTTCTTGAATTTCTTTCCGATCTGCCCAGGGAAAGAAAGTTTTTTCCATGTATGATGAGTCCTTTAGGGACTTTAAGACTTATTACTTTAAGGTCCGAGCTGTTGAAGGAGCTTGGCCGTTTTTCTTGGAGTCAAATAATGAACCCGCCTTCCCCTTATGTTGGCAAAAGAATGTTGTAGTCTCTAGATATTCGTGGGAAATACTGGATGAGGTCGAACCGGCCTTTGTGAATGTGTTGGAGGAGAATTGAGGGCAACGTCCTCATCTTGATACTAAGAGATTTTTAGGGGATCCCTCACTTCTTCGAGCTGAGCTAGGTAGTGGTCGACTTCTTTTTACTTGTTTGTCGTTGTTAATTTTGTATCCTTTTCTTCCGATTTGTAAATTGTCTTTTGCTGATCCCCTTTTGTTTTTTCAGAGATGGTGAAGACTAATGATTCCATGGAGGCTATTAAGAAGGCGGGAAAGATACAGTTGCCCAGAACATCTCGGCTAAGGCTGTCGGGGAAGGATCTTCTCAGGTTCCTCCTAAAAAGCCAATCTTGAGCACTTCTGGGCCAAGGAGGGTGATTTCTACTCCTCAGGTCTATTTGGTTGATCCTCCCCAAACTTCTGTTGCTACCTTTTCTCCCACTGCCGGCCCTCCTCCAAAAAGACAGAGGACTGTTGAGCCTTTTAATTTGGATGCCCTTGATTTTGATGCTGTGGGGTTTGTCGATCATCAAATTGCCCTTTATGGTGTTGTCCCTACTGATGATGTATCCATTCTCCATCATCTGGATTTTATTCCTCGAAGCGGTATTAAGATGGCACACATGGGAGCGGCCTTATTCCGAACTGCCCAGGATCTCCCTGTTCATGCGACAAAGGCTTTTATGGAGGAGGCCAAGTCCGAATTCGACAGGATCAAGGGGTTGAAGAAGGAACTTGAGGTGAAGGTGACGAAGTTGGAAAAAGAGTTGGAAGGTAAGAAGATTCGGGCTACTGCTGCGTTGGCTTCTGCAAATCTGGATGAGGAGATGGCACAGAAGCATAAGGAGAGTTATGTCCGGGCTTATGGTGAGATGATAGAGCTCAGGGAGAGGTTAAAATCTGCTCGGGCTGATTATGCCGAGCTCCAGGGCCATCTCATGGGCAGTGTGACTTCTGCTTATGAAAATTTGAAGGATCAGGTCTAAGTTCTTGCTCCCGAGCTCGACCTGTCTCTCTTCAGTTTGGATAACATTGTGGAAAATGGGAAAATCGTCCTTGCCCCCGGATGAAGATGATGATGATGTAGATCCACCTCCTGTGCCATCCACCAAAGCTTCTGTTGCGCTGACTTCCCCAACTCCTGTAGCTGAGGTCGGCCACCCCGAGTCGGATCCTGATGTTCAGATCCTGAATCGGGCGGATGGGACTGTTGACGCTGTCCCCCTCGCGACTCTTCCTCCTTCACCTCGAGATGCCACCATTGGAGAATCTTTGAATCCTTTGTAGTTTTTGCTTCTGTATCTTAATGGCCCGGTTTGTGGGTTTTTGAACTTTATTTTCTGTAGCTTGTAGTTTGTTTGACTGTGACTTTGTAGTTGCTTTTTTCTTAGAAACTTTATTTAGAAAAATAAATGCCTTTGAACTCTTGGGGTCGACCTTCGGGTGGTCTTCTGAGTGTTGATTATAGTAGCTTTGCTTTTCTTCTTGATGTGTTTTGTTTGCGATCTTTTTGGGGCTTCCAGGAATCTTAAGAGTGTTGGAGCTTTTTGCTGTTCAACCTCTTTTTTTATTTCCTTTGTGTTTGTTTATTTTCTGCTTTGGTCAAAGTGACCTTTTGAGGCTAGCCTTGTTTGACTGTTCTTCTTAGTATTCTCATAGAACACTTGTGAATCGATTTTGGGAAAGGTCATGGCTTTCTTTGGGTCGAGCTGTGTCCCTTCTAGCGCATGCCTTCTGCCGGTCGACTTCTTTCGTTGAGTCTTGCGAGTTATTTTTAGTAATCTATTTTTAGTTGGACCTTGCGGGTCTCTTCTTATGGATTTACTTTTTATAACTCCGTCGCTTTTGGTCGGCCTGGGCCGACTTCTTCATGTTGGTCCTTTCTAAGTTATTTCTAGTAAATCCACTTTTGATAAGGGCTGATCAGGCCTCTTTCTATGGATTACTTTTTATAACTTTTTGTTGTTTTGATCAGTCTGGTCCGACTTCTTCATGTCGGTCCATCCCAAGTTATATCAATTCATTTTTTCTCAGACCTCGTCAGGCCTCTTTCTATGGATTGCTTTTTTATAACTTTTTGTTACTTTGGTTGATTGGTCTGACTTCTTCATGTCGGTCAGTTCTTAAGTTATTAGTAATCCATTTTTTAGTCAGGGCTGGCCAGGCTTTAGCTTATGGATTACTTTTTTATAACTTTGTTGATTTTATCGTGATCGGACGATGAGTTTGATCATCACCTTGCCGACCTGTAGCTTTGTCTTGATCGAGCGGTGAATTTGGTTTTCACTTTGTCGACCCTTATCGAGATCAAACGATGAATTCAGTTTTCATTGTGGTCGGGCGATGAATTTATTTTTCATCTTGCTGACCTGTAGAGAGGCTTTGTAGAAGAAATCTGAAAAGTTTTATTCCAAATAGAAAGTAGACAAATAGGAAAAATGTATACATGTGGGTGTTTACCCTTCTAAGTTAGGTAGTTTATAGATCTTGGTTTGGTGTCTCGTTAAAAAACCTTCTCAGGAAAAAGAGTGCACCTTGACCTAGGATCTTTATTACCTCCTAACTATAATACCTTCTTAGGTTACATGCGTTCCATGACCTTGGTAGCTCTCGCCCCTCGAGTTCGAACAGCCTGTAGTAGCCTTTTTCGAGTACCTCTATGACTAGGTAGGGTCCTTTCCAGTTAGCTGCTAGCTTCCCATCTCCTGGTCGACTTGTTCCGATATCATTTCGGATTAGGATGAGGTCGTTATTGGCAAAATTTTGCTGTACTACCTTCTGGTTGTATCTTGAGGCCATTCGACGTTTTAATGCTTCCTCCCTGCTCCGAGCTCTTTCTCGGATTTCTGGAAGTAGGTCGAGCTCTTCCTGTTGAAGTTGGGAGTTGGCCTCTTCACTGTAGTGGATCGTTTTGGGGGATCCTTCTTCGACCTCCACTGGGATCATTGCCTCCATTCCGTAAGCCAGTCAGAAAGGTGATTCCCTTGTGGTGGAGTGTGGAGTTGTCCGATATGCCCATAGGACTTGTGGAAGTTCTTCAGCCCAGGCTCTCTTTGCATCCTGTAATTTCCATTTTAGCCCGGCTAATATGACTTTATTGGTGGCTTCTGCCTGTCCATTAGCTTGGGGGTGTTCTACGGAAGTGAATTGGTGCTTTATTTTCAAGTTGGCCACCAATTTTCTAAAGCCTGCATCTGTGAATTGAGTGCCATTGTCTGTGGTAATGGATTAAGGAACCCCAAACCTTGTGACAATGTTCCTATATAGGAATTTTCGAGTTCTTTGAGCAGTGGCGTTAGCTAGGGGCTCTGCCTCAATCCATTTTGTGAAGTAGTCTACCCCTACGATGAGGAACTTGACCTGTCCTGATCCTTGAGGGAAGGGCCCGAGGAGGTCGAGTCCCTATTTTGCAAATGGCCAGGGTGAGGTTACGCTGATGAGTTCCTCTGGTGGGGCGATGTGGAAATTAGCATGTTTCTGGCATGGTGGACATGTCTTTATGAACTGTGTTGCTTCCTTTTGCATAGTTGGCCAATGGAATCTGGCTCGGAGTACTTTTTTGCTGAGAGCCCGTGCTCCGAGATGGTTGCCACAGATGCCACTATGTACTTCTTCTAAAACTTCGTTTGTGTTGGAAGTTGGCACACATTTTAACAGTGGTGTTGAAATCCCTCTCTTGTATAGAGTATTGCTTATGATGGTGTAGTATTGTGACTCCCGTTTTAATCTCTTCGCCTCCTTCTTATCTGTAGGAAGTATTTCTATTTTAAGATAGTTAATTATAGGAGTCATCCATCCTTGATCCAGACCTGTTATGGCTAGGACCTTGTCTTTTTCCGAGATTGACAGGTTCTGCAGTATTTTTTGGATGAGGCTTCTATTGTCTCCCCCTGGTTTGGTACTGGCTAGTTTTGAGAGTGTATCAGCTCAAGCATTCTGTTCCCGAGGTATGTGGCAGGCCTCATATTCCCCGAGTTGTCCGAGCTGTTCCCTGGTTTTGTCCAAGTACTTTTTCATGGTGGGATCCTTGGCTTGGTAGCTCCCTGCTATTTGTGAGGTGACTACTTGTGAGTCGCTAAAGATGATAAGCTTTTGAGCTCCAACCTTCTTAGCCAGCTTCAAACTAGCTAGTAGTGCTTCAAATTCAGACTGGTTATTTGAAGCAGGAAACCCAAATTTGAGGGAAAGTTCGATTTGGGTTCCCTGATTGCTTTCTATTATCACACCCGCGCCACTTCCGGTTTTGTTTGAAGAGCCGTCTACGTAGAGATTCCATTCTGTGGGAATTTCTGGAGTGTCAGTGTACTCAGCAATGAAATCGGCTAAATATTGGGACTTGATGGCCATCCGAGCTTCATATTGAAGGTCGAACTCAGATAGCTCGACTGCCCACTGTAAAATTCTTCCGGCTAAATCTGTTTTCTGTAGAATGCCTTTTATGGGCTGGTTAGTCCGGACTTTGATCGTGTGAGCTTGAAAATATGGTCGAAGTCGTCGAGAAGTTAGTATAAGAGCGTAGGCAAACTTTTCATACTTTTGATAGTTTATTTCGGCCCCTTGCAGGGCTTTGCTGATGAAGTAGAAGGGCTATTGTCCATTCTCATCTTCTTTGACTAGCGCTGAGGCCATTGCTCGATTTCCTACTGCGAGGTACAGTACGAGTGGTTCTCCTTCCCGTGGTCGAGTTAGAATAGGTGGTCGTCCCAGGAACCTTTTTGAAATCTTGGAAAGCCTGTTTGCACTCCATTGTCCATTCAAACTTCTTTCCTTTCCTTTGAGTGGCATAGAAGGGGAGGGATCTTATGGCTGATCCAGCTAAAAATCTGGACAAGGCTGCCAGTCTTCCATTGAGCTGTTGTACCTCTTTGACACAGGTTGGACTTTTCATGTCGAGTATAGCCCGGCATTTATCCTGATTTACCTCAATTCCTTGTTGTGTTAGCATGAAACCCAGGAATTTGCCAGCTTCTACTGCAAAGGTGCACTTTGCAGGGTTAAGTCGCATGTCATGCTTTCTGAGGGTATCGAACACTTGGGCAAGGTCGGACAGTAATGTCTCCTCGCCTTGTGTTTTTACCAACATGTCGTCCACGTATACCTCCATGAGTTTCCCGATATAGTCTGCAAAGACTTTGTTCATCAATCTCTGGTAGGTAGCTCCTGCGTTTTTGAGTCTGAATGGCATGACGACATAGCAGTAGTTTGCTTTAGGAGTTAGGAATGAGATTTTTTCCTGATCAGGTGGATACATTGGTATTTGGTTGTATCCTGAATAAGCATCCATGAATGAGAGGTACTTGTATCCGGAGGAGGCATCCACTAGAGTGTCGATATTTGGGAGTGGATATGGATCTTTTGGGCAAGCTTTATTGAGGTCGGTGTAATCAGTGCACATCCGCCATTTCCCATTTGGCTTTTTCACCAAGACAACATTGGCTAGCCATAGGGGGTACTTGACTTCTCTTATGAATCCTGCCTCCGGTAGAGCTTGTACCTATTCTTCCACAGCTTGGGATCTTTCCGATCTGAGCTTCATACGCTTCTGTTGCACTGGCCGAGATCCTGGGTATACTGCCAGTTTATGGCACATTAGCTTGGGGTCTATCCCCGGCAACGGCGCCAATGTTCCGAGGGTTACCTGAAACTGTAGGTTGATCTCGGACGAGATCTCTTTGTACTGGTCGGAGCTGTTGTGTCCGACTTGTTGGGCTTAGTTGGTGGTGTTGATCCTTCGTCACCGGAGGGTGGGGGTACCTGCAAGGGACTCCGATGCTTAAGTTAGCAAGGGTATTAAGCAGGTTTTTAGTAGAATCAGAGTATGAGTTATACCTGGGTGCTCCAGTGTATTTATAATGGTGTGGAGTGACCTTTCTGGGGATAAGATAGTTATCTTATCTAATCTTTGAGTGAAGTCATCTTATCTTTAAGGGAACCGCCCTTATCTCTCTAGGCTTGGGCTGCCTTTGGATTTGGGTCGTGTTCCTCTGTTTGGGCCCTTTTTGGGCTTCTCCTGGGTGATTTGGCCAAACTCTTTAAGAAGAGGTTGGGTAATCCTGACCTGAAGAGGTCGATCGACTTGTCGTCTATCAGCCCGGGTCATACAGCTCGACCTAGGGCATGAACAATACCGACTTCCGTGGGTTAGTTATTTCCTATTTCAACACCAATGTTTAATTTTCCCTGTTAAATTAGTTGTTGCATTTGAATGTTTGTTTGATTTTGTGCATGTTCTTCTACCACTACTTGGTTGGAGTGATAAGTTCTTTTTCAAGACCCTTTTTATAGCATTTTACTAATTTAAATTAAAACTTTTTTGTTAAACTTGTTTGAAGATTGTAATTTGGAACATGGTTTATAGCTAAGAACACACAACCTATGAGATTTTGAGCTTAATTATATGGTTACATTATTTAACCATGATTTTTATTCTTATGTGTTTTCTTCTCTATGATTGCAATCTATAGTTTGTTCCATTTTCTATGTCCATTGTTTAGTGTATTTGCATGCATACATATGATTGAGGCCATCATTTGTTATTAGCTCACTTATCCCAAATAGCCTACCATTTCAATTACCTTTGTTTTTCACTTTGAGCCTTTTTAATCCCCATTTGTTCTTTATATTACCACATCACTAGCCTTAAGCGAAAAAATAATTAATTACCCGATTTGAATCTTTGGTTAGCTTAAGATAGAGAGTGTGTGTCAACTAAGTGTGGGGAAATGTGGGAACTTGAGTTAATGGGAATGTGTTATGTTTCTACTTTATTTGAATATTGGGAATTTGAGTGAATACTGATGCACAGAAACTTGTCTCTTAACAAATCTCCCTAGGCAAGTATACCGAATTGTCGTCAAGTAAAAACTCACAATAGAGTGAGGTCGAATCCCACAGGGATTGATTGGTAAAGAAACTTTAATTGGAGGAATGTTCAAGTTGAGCTAAGCAGAATTTGGTTTGAGAGTTGCAGGAAATTAAATGGCGGGAAAGTAAATAGTAGAAAATGTAAAATGCTGGAAATAAAGAGCTGAAAATAGATGACGGAAAATAAATTGCAGAATCTTAAATGGGAATGGGGAAGATGATCATAAAATTAATTGGCAGAAATTAAAGAGAATGGGTAAGATCAGAAATGGGGAGTTCATTGGGCTTAGGAGATGTTGCATCCTCCGGATCAAGTTCATTTTCATCTCTTCCTCAATCAATGCATTCATTGATCTCCTTGGTAATCTTAAGTGATTGAATTCCAATTCCTTGGTAATTCAATCTCTCAAATCTTGATTAATAGCCAATTCCTTGGTCCAATTGCTCATGAGAAGAGATGAGGTATGGTCACTGATTATACCACATGTATTTCCAAATCAAAGTGTTGGTAGGATTATATGTCACTATATCCATCCAAACCCCAATTTGGTCCAACATGAGAAAGCATTTCTAGCATGATCTCTTCATTCCTCTTCCAAA
>NC_029785.2:37192135-37197929 GCF_000816755.2 Arachis ipaensis | reverse complement strand
TGAAGATTGAAAGCTTTCTAGTAAAATCAAGAGAAAAGAAAGAAGAAGAATAATGAAAACTATTATTGATCCATCAAATTACAACAGAGCTCCCTAACCCAATGAAAGGGGTTTAGTTGTTCATAGCTCTGGGAATGGAAAACAAAAATGGAGAATGCATTCTGAAAAGTTAAACTAGAAGTTGCAGAGAAAGTAAAAAATACAGAGAGTTATTCTAATAATGCCCAAAAGCTCATTTCTAGTTCAAAGTTTTCCCTATTTATACTATTCTTCTGATCTTCTAGTTGCTTCTTCAAGTCTTGGATATAGGCCTTTGGATCTTGAGTTGAAGCAGTTATCTTCTTCAGTGGGCTCAGCTTTACTTGCAGAGAAAGTGTGCAGTAGGTATGGACTTTAGCTTGGGGCGTTAGCAGTGTTAACGTTAAGTGAAACTGTGGGGTCGAGAACGTTAGTGACAATCACCTTTTTCACCAATGTTCCTAACCCAAAAATGGTCCACGTTAACTTCAACGTTAGTGGCACTAACGTGACCACTAACGTTGCTTCTTCGCCCTTCGCAAATGTTACTGGGGTTTACCTTTTCCAATAACGTTGAGAGTACTCCTTTCTTCCTACGTTAGAGTTCACGTTAGTATAGTTAACGTGGCCTCTAACGTAGGCTTGCCAAATCTTCGAGAGCGTTAGTGACACTTACCTTTGTCACTAACACTTCAAAACGCCCCTTCTTCCCACGTTAGAGTTCACGTTAACTAGGTTAACGTGACTTCTAACGTGGTATTGATAGCCATCTCCAATGTTAGTGACAAAGGTGAATGTCACTAACATTGTCTCATCATCCCTCTTTTCCACGTTAGCTTCCACGTTAATGTAATTAACGTGGCAACTAACGTGGCTCATAGTGGCTTAATCCAACGAATTCTCATGAAATCATGTAAAATTCACAATGTTTGCTTGAATCAAGATGTAAGTGATTATTTACCCAAAACTTGCTTATTTTCTAAGAAAGTGTATGAAACTACCTTAAAACCATAAAGAAAAGGTCAGTGAAACTGGCCAAAATGCCCTGGCATCACAACACCAAACTTAATGCTTGCTTGTTCCTAAGCAAGTACTGGAACAAGAGAATGATGAATGAAATGACAAGATGAATGAATCATTCTTGTGGAAGTCATGTCCTTGGTTTTATGGGGTTTCATGCATAGCAACTTAGGTTCATTTCTTTACTGGCTTTTAGACCTTTATCATGCCTTGAAATACTCACTTGATGGCACCCTTTGAGACTGTTATTTATTGATCCCTTTGTCTTTCCAAGGTTTATTGCATCCTTAGGCTAAGTGTTTTGTGAGAGGGCGACTCTTTAAGATAAGTTTTCAGCCAACACTCCCGAACCAGTTGGTTCAAGGTGCTAGGTGTTGAAACACCCCTAAGGACTTACTCCCTCAAGTCTCTCTCCCCCATACATGCACACCACAGGCACATGGTTTGTTATTTTCTGTCCTTGAGGTCTTGGTGTCCAGCACCTATTTGGGTTACTAAATGTTCTGTAGCAAGGTTGCTCTTGATAGTGGATTTTCAGTTGATAATCCCGGGTTAGTTAACCCAAGTTACCAAGTGATGAAGCACTCCTAAGAACTTATTCATCCAAGCAGATCCTTGGTACAAGAGCACCACAGACACATCCCTCAAGGTTCAAGCCCTTGGTGCCTAGCCTTATTCTTTATTACCTTTCTTTCTTTTTCAACTCTTAGTGTTCTTTTCCTTTTTCTTACAGGGATCTTATTATTTAGCTAGTCTCATGGGGTGTGTTTCAAGCATATGATTCAGGACAGATAGTTGCCTTCCCACCTTGTTGGTGAACTAACATAGCTAAGTGATTACTACACCACAAATTTAAGGACTTACTCTACAAATTAAACTCCACTCTGGTCTTTCATAACATCTCTTTTTATTTAGCTTAAAAGGACAAACATACAATAAGCAAGATGCAGATGAAGATAGGTAACCTGAACCAACACACATATGAAAAAGGCAAGAAAAATACTAAAGACAGCATTGAAAATCCTAAACTACCATGGAAGCATGTTCTATTTTATACATGATTTTTCTTATTCAATACTTGAAAAAGATGGGACAATGAGGGAACTCCACCACCTTTTACTCATGAGGTTGTTCGCGCTCTCCTTCTTGTTTTTCCTTTTTGTGTCCACTTGTGCTTCCTTGCATTCATGCCAGTCTAGCTTTTTTCCAATCCTCAAGTACCTTCCTTACTGATTCGTGACTCTTTTCTACCCTTTCTGTGATTTCGGGGCACTCAGTTTTCTTGACTTGAAAGTCTAGCTCATATATGATCTCTTTATCAGCCATCCATCCAAATTGAAGTGCATGGTGAAAGGTTCTAAACTTCTTTTCATCAAAAGGGCGTTGCTCCATAGGCTCCTTCCCCTTTCTTCTTTTAGAGCTTGATGATGCCATGAGTAAGAGTTGATGTGTGAAAGTGTTGAGGGATTGTGGATAAATGGTGGAATTTGGTTGGGTTTGGATAGGGTGAAATGAAGGGATTTGGGTTCCGAAGGTGTGAAGTATAAAGAATGGGAATTGTAATGTGAAGGGGAGTACGGACTAGGAATCACTTATACAGGAAAGTGATGAGTGAATGAAAGGTGTGGATTGATGGGGTGGTTGTGTGATGGACGGATGGGGTTTAGCAATGGATGAGCACAAGGATCATCAACTTTATGATAGGGTTGGTTCAGTTTCCAAGCTTGTTCTTTTTCCAATGTTGCATGGCAACAATTCCCAATGCAATCCCCTTGAAGACACGTGTATAGTCATCTCTTTTTGTGGTGGCCGAATCCTCTTTCAATTGTCCCATCAATTCTCCTACAAAATAAAAGAAATATGATTAATAAAATTGTGGAAAGTGGTGGCAAAATTTAAAAAAAAAAGAGTAACTACTTTTTAAAATTTTTGTTTCTAGTTACTAATTGCTATTCATGAGTGCAAACCAACTAACCAACTAAATGTCCTTGTATGCAACATTGGTGACACCAAACTTAATTTGTGGCACTGTGGTGTAAGAAGATTTGTTCAAGGTGCTAAGAGTGACATGCTATGAGTTGCATTCATGTTCTCTTAGTGTGCCTTGAACACCAAACTTGTTCTTCACTATATGTTGCATTCAAGGATATGTCAAAGTTGATTTGAATTTCATGAACTTTGCTTTATTAACTAATTTAAAAGTATGTAAAACATGGGTTGCCTCCCATGAAGCACTTCTTTAGCGTCACTAGCTTGACGTTCTGCCTTTTGTCAGGGTGGCTGGTAGTGCTTCAGATCTTCTCCTCTTGCAGTAAACCTATATCCATTGGCGTCATCAAGGATCTCTACATGTTCTAGGGAGAGAACTTTGTTGATGGTGAAAACCTTGGGTAGCTGAGATGAGATGGTGGGGAGATGAGGTGGGATATTTGGGAAGTAAGCTGAGATCACTTTATCCCCTGGAGAGAAATCTTCTGTGGGGATCTTCTTGTTCCTCCATTTCTTTGGTGCCTTCTTCTTTGTTTCTTTTGCTGTTATCCTGCTCTTTGTGGTCTCTTTTCCTAGGGAGATTTTGTTACTGGTCTCATATGATTCTGGTGGTTTTGGCTCCACTTGAGTTTCCTTTAGCTGTGACACCTTTTGGCTGTTTTGCATATCAACCAAGGGGATTCCCAGGTGTACATTTTGTGCTTCAGTGCTTGTTTCTTCCACCAGTGCTTTGTTGTGATTTTCTCTTGGTTCCTTGTTTTCCTGGTCTGCTTCTTGTGAGGGTTTGAAAACATTGAATGCGAGTTGTTCATCATGTATCCTCAGTATTAGCTCTCCTCGCTCCACATTTATGAGTGCTCTGGCTGTAGCTAGGAACGGTCTTCTCAATATGATTGGGTGGATGGGACTCTCTTCCATTTCCAATATGACAAAATCTGTGGGGAGGAAATAGTTTCCCACTTTCACCAACACATTTTCAACCACTCCCACTGCTTGTTTTTGAGTTTTGTCAGCCAGCCTGATGACTACATCTGTGGGCATTAGCTCATTAATCTGCAGCTTCTTCATTAGAGATAGAGACATTAAGTTGATGCTTGCTCCTAGGTCACAGAGTCCCTTATCAATCAGTGTTTCTCCTATGGCACATGGGATGTGAAAACTCCCTGGGTCCTTCTTTTTTGTAGGCAACTCTGTTTGAATGAGAGCACTGCACTCCTTATTCATCACTATTGTTTGTCCTCCCTTGAGTGAGCTTTTCCTTGTTAGAAGCTCCTTCATATACTTAATGTATGAGGGCATTTGTTGGAGGGCCTTGATGAATGGTATGTTTACATGGAGAGATACAAACATATCAAGAAACCTTGAGTATATTCTCTTCTCTACACCACCATTGAGTATTTGGGGAAATGGTGCATAGAGTCTCAGCAGCTCCTTCTGTGTGATTGTGGTTTCTTGATGATTCTCTTCCTGCTTTCCTACTGATGTATCTTCAGGTTGTTCTAATGGTTTGTTCGGCTCTTTCTCAGTCTCCTTATCACTTATAGTAACCATCTTACAATCTTTCCATCTGACCTTCTTTGCTTCACCTCTCGGATTTTTCTCTGTGTCACTTGGGAAGCTATCAGTAGGTTTGGGGATCTTCTCAGAAAGGTATCCCACTTGAAACTCCAGCCTCTTGATGGTGTCTCCTTGGTTCTTGATATTGGCTCGCACCTCCTCCTTAAACACCTTGTTATCTTGGATTTTCTTACATATGCCCTCAAGTAAAGTCTCAATCCTTGATAGTCTTTCTTCCGATGATGGAGAATTGAGATTGGAAGGATGAGAAGGGCCAGTTTGACTTTGGTATGGATGATGAGAGGTGTTGTTAGGTGGGTGTTGATATGACCTATGTGTGGAGTGTTGGTGAGCTGCATTGTTGTTGGGGTTGTGGCGTCTCTGATCTTGGCCTTGATCCTGTTGGTTTCCCCACCCAAAGTTTGGGTGGTTCCTCCAACCGGGATTATATGTTTTGGAGTATGGGTCATGGTGCTGCCTAGGTGAACTTCCAATGTAGTTGGCTTGTTCCTGATCACCCTCTGCTTTTTCATTTACTCCTTCTTGAGTAGTTGAAGCCCCGCTTCTTCTACCTGTCATACAACCAACAAGGCAAAGGCAAGAAAGATAGATGCAGACAATATTTTCTACAGAAATGCTGTTAGTGTGAGTGATGCAATATATCAAACAGTTAGTGGGTTAGTGAACCAAATATTAAAACAAAATGCAGGTCACACCACTAATGGATGAAAAGGTAAAAGGAAAGAAATAACTAAAACTGAAAGTAAATTACTCAGATGAAACTAAATCAAACAAAAGGAAAATGCTCAATCTAGTTATCCACCAATTTAATCATTGTTGATACAAAATCAATCCCCGGCAACGGCGCCATAAACTTGATGCACGAAAACTTGTCTCTTAACAAATCTCCCTCTGTAAGTATACCGAATTGTCGTCAAGTAAAAACTCACAATAGAGTGAGGTCGAATCCCACAGGGATTGATTGGTCAAGCAACTTTAATTGGAGGAATGTTCTAGTTGAGCTAAGCAGAATTTAGTTTGAGAGTTGCAGGAAATTAAATGGCGGGAAAGTAAATAGCAGAAAATGTAAATGCTGGAAATAAAGAGCTAAAAATAGATGACGGAAAATAAATTGCAGAATCTTAAATGGGAATGGGGAAGATGATCATAAAAGTAATTGGCAGAAATTAAAGAGAGTGGGTAAGATCAA
>NC_029785.2:37178598-37192097 GCF_000816755.2 Arachis ipaensis | reverse complement strand
CAAGTATGAATAGCTTCTTTTCCAAGATAACTACTCAATTGGATGAAGATTGAAAGCTTTCTAGTAAAATCAAGAGAAAAGAAAGAAGAAGAATAATGAAAACTATTATTGATCCATCAAATTACAACAGAGCTCCCTAACCCAATGAAAGGGGTTTAGTTGTTCATAGCTCTGGGAATGGAAAACAAAAATGGAGAATATGTTCTGAAAAGTTAAACTAGAAGTTGCAGAGAAAGTAAAAAATACAGAGAGTAATTCTAATAATGCTCAAAAGCTCTCTTCTAGTTCAAAGTTCTCCCTATTTATACTATTCTTCTGATCTTCTAATTGCTTCTTCAAGTCTTGGATATGGGCCTTTAGATCTTGAGTTGAAGCAGTTATCTTCTTCAATGGGCTCAGCTTTACTTGCAGAGAAAGTGTACAGTAGGTATGGACTTTAGCTTGGGGCGTTAGCGGTGTTAACGGTAAGTGAAACTGTGGGGTCGAGAACGTTAGTAACAATCACCTTTTTCACTAACGTTCCTAACCCAAAAATGGTCCACGTTAACTTCAACGTTAGTGGCACTAACGTGACCACTAACGTTGCTTCTTGGCCCTTTGCAAACGTTACTGGGGTTTACCTTTTCCAATAACATTGAGAGTACCCCTTTCTCCCTACGTTAGAGTTCACGTTAGTATAGTTAATGTGGCCTCTAACGTAGGCTTGCCAAATCTTCGTGAGCGTTAGTGACACTTACCTTTGTCACTAACGCTTCAAAATGCCCCTTCTTCCCACGTTAGAGTTCACGTTAACTAGGTTAACGTGACTTCTAACGTGGTATTGATAGCCATCTCCAATGTTAGTGACATAGCCATCTTAGCCATCTCCAATGTTAGTGACAAAGGTGAGTGTCACTAATGTTGGCTCATCATCCCTCTTCTCCACGTTAGCTTCCACGTTAATGTAATTAACGTGGCAACTAACGTGGCTCATTGTGGCTTAATCCAACGTTAGTGACAAAGGTGAGTGTCACTAACGTTGGTGATTCCTTGCTCCCTCCACGTTAGAGTCTACGTTAACTAGGTTAACGTGACTCTTAACGTGGCAAATATGAGCTTAGTTCAATGTTAGTGACGAAGGTGAGTGTCACTAACGTTGGCATTATCTTCCTCATCCACGTTAGAGTTCACGTTAACTGAGTTAACATGACTCTTAACGTGGCCAGCTGCCACTTTGGAATGTTAGTGGCACTTACTTTTACCACTAACGTTGGAGTTCTACTTCTCTTCCACGTTAGCTTCCACGTTAACATAGTTAATGTGGCCACTAACGTGGGCTATGATGGCTCACGAAGGCGTTAATGGCGATCACTTCTCTCATTAACATTGCAAGCTAGCCGCCATTCCTCGTTAGTTGTCACGTTAGCTAGACTAACGTGGCTACTAACGTGGTTCTTCCTTGCTTCCTTTGTCCTGAAATCAAGCAATAAAGTGTATCAAAGCTCTAATCCAAGTTATGAGACATGCATCATTCAATTTTGTCATTTAATTCATGCATAATTCTCATGAAATCATGTAAAATTCACAATGTTTGCTTGAATCAAGATGTAAGTGATTATTTACCCAAAACTTGCTTATTTCCTAAGAAAGTGCATGAAACTACCCTAAAACCATAAAGAAAAGGTCAGTGAGGTTAGGTGAGAACTTAGGTTAGTCAAAGATTCATATTATAGCTCACTTGGCTATACATATATCCTAACCCTCACCTTAGCCCCATTACAACCTTGAAAAGACCTCATGATATTTGCATTTGTACATTAAATATTTATTGATTGGTTAGATGAAGAACAAAGTTTTAGAAAGCATGACTAGAGGAGATTAGAGTGAATTAACCCTAGACACTTGAGCGATTATAGTGCATATACACTTCCAGTGAGGGTTCAATGCTTGATTCTGTGTTCCCGGCTTTCATGAGCTATCTTCTTATAAGTTTACTTGTCTCTTATTGTGTGATTTGAATTTGTGGAATCTAATTTATGTTTGTCTTGGAGAATTTGTTTACTTTTAACCAAGTAGGTAGAATCATTTTTGCATATAGTTGCATTCATATAGATAGGTTGCATTTCATAAGTTTTACCATTCCTCTTCACTCCTTTATAGCTTCTCTTGAGCTTAGCATGAGGACATGCTAATATTTAAGTGTGGTGAGATTTGATGCACCACTATTTTGTGGTACATTTTATGCTTAATTGAGTAGATTTTATCCACTAAACTCACTACTTATTCATATAATTCGCATGTTTTACATTTTCCTTCGTAATTATGTGCTTTGATTGAAAACATGCTTCTTTGGCCTTAACATTGCTAATTATTAATCCTCTCTTATTACCATTCGATGCCTTGATATGTGTGTTAAGTGATTCCAGGGTTTATAGGGCAGGAATGGCTTAGAGGATGGAAAGGAAGCATGCAAAAGTGGAAGGAATACAAGAAATTGAAGGAATTGCTAAGCTATCAAGCCTGACTTCTTCGTACTAAATCGATCATAACTTGAGCTACAAAGGTCAAAATGAGGCGGTTTCAGTTGTGTTGGAAAGCTAACATCCGGAGCTTCGAAATGATATGCAATTTGCCATGGTTGTCATGCTGTTAGATGACACACACGCGTGATATACGCATACGCATGACACGCGCAGAAGACCAATGATGCGTACGCGCGATGTACGCGTACGCGTGACATGCGCCACATGCAGAAATTGCAGAAGACGCTGGGGATGATTTTTAGGCTCCTTTTGGCCCAGTTTCAAGCTCGAAAAACACATATTAGAGGCTGCAGAGTGGGAAAATCACATTCATTCATTCACACAACTTTCATTCACATAATTTTAGGTTTTAGATGTAGTTTTCTAGAGAGAGGCTCTCTCCTCTCTCTAGGCTCTCTCCTCTCTCTAGGTTTTAGGATTCTTAGATTTAGTTATTTTTAATTTTAGATTTCTACTCTACTTTAATTTAGTTTCTCTTCTACTCTTATTTATTCTAGCACTTTAGTTTCTCTTCTCTTGGTGATTTATTTATTTATCCACTTTAGTTTATGAATTCTCATGTTAGATTTGATTTTTTATTTATTACAATTTGAGGTATTTCATATTTATTGCTTCTTCTATTATTTGTTTGTCATTGATGTTTGCAATTGGTTGTTTGGATCTAATATTCCTTGCTAGTTTTCTACATTTTTATGTTATACCTTCCAAATATTTGATAGAATGCTTGATTGGATTTCAGTGTAGATTTCTCTCCTCTTGGCTTTGGTTGAGTAATTGGAGACTCTTGAGTTATCAAACTTCTTTGTTAATTGATAATTGGAAGTTGCTAGTTGATTTGGATCCCTCTAAAGCTAGTCATTCCTTAGGAGTTGACTAGGACTTGAGGAATCAAATTGATTCATCCACTTGACTTTCCTTGAAAGTTAGAGGTTAACTAAGTGGGAGCAATGGACAATTGATGTAACAAATGATAAGAATAGCTAGGATAAGACTTCTAATTCTCATACCTTGCCAAGAGCTTTCTTAGCTATTAGCTTACTTTCTTATCATTTACTTTCCTTGTTCCTTATTTCAAAAACCCAAAAAGATACATTCTCATAACCAATTATAAGTAACACACTGATGAGCGGATAATTTATACCCTTTTTGGCATTATTTTTAGGTAGTTTTTAGTATATTTTAATTACTTTTTATTATATTTTTATTAATTTTTATACAAAAATCACATTTCTGGACTTTACTATGAGTTTGTGTATTTTTCTATAATTTCAGGTATTTTCTGGCTGAAATTGAGGGACCTGAGCAAAAATATGATTCAAAGGCTGAAAAAGGACTGCAGATGCTGTTGGATTCTGACCCTCCTTCACTCGAAGTGGATTTCCTAAAGCTATAGAAGTCCAATTGGCATGCACTCAATTGCGTTGAAAATTAGACATCCTGGGCTTTCCAGCAATATATAATAGTCTATACTTTTCCCGAGATTTGATGGCCCAAACTGGCGTCCAAAGCCAGCCTAAAACTTCCTGGCGTAAAACGCCCAAACTGGCACCAGAATTGGAGTTAAACGCCCAAACTGGCACCCAAGCTGGCGTTTAACTCCAGGAACAGCCTATGCACGTGTAAAGCTCAATGCTTAGCCCAAGCACACACCAAGTGGGCCCCGGAAGTGGATTTCTACACTATCTGCACTTAGTTACTTATTTTATGTAATCCCTAGTAACTAGTTTACTATAAATAGCACTTTTTACTATTGTATTCGCATGCTATCATAGACCATTATCATTCACATTTGGAGGCTGGCCTCACGGCCATGCCTAGACTATTTTCACTTATGTATTTTCTACAGTGGAGTTTCTACACCCCATAGATTAAGGTGTGGAGCTCTATTGTTCTTCATGAATTAATGCAAGTACTATTATTTTTCTTTCAATTCATGCCTACTTCTTCTCCAAGATATACTCTCGTACTTAATTCAGTTAAGTAAGAATGAAGGGGTGACCCGTGACAATCACCCAATCTTCGTTACTCGCTTAGCCAAGATCAGTGTGCCTGACAACCACAAAGCAGTCTACATGATGTTCAACGTAGTCATTGGACGACAGCTGGAGTATATTCTCTTGGATATCTAATACACGGACCGAGTCCGTGAGATTAGTATCTTCGTGGTATAGGCTAGAATCATTGGCATCATTCCTGGGATCCAGAAAGTCTAAACCTTGTCTGTGGTATTACAAGTAGGATCCGGGAAGGGATGATTGTGACGAGCTTCAAACCTGCGAATGTTGGGCGCAGTGACAGTGTGCAAAAGGATCAACGGATCCTATTCCGACGCTAGCGGGAACCGACAGATGATTAGCCATGCGGTAGTTGTGCTGGTATTTTTCATCTGAGACGAGAAATCTGACAGTTGATTAACTGTGTAGAGACTGTAGAGGACCATTTTCACTGAGAGGATCCAACATCTTGCCATGGAAGGGAGTGCACATGATTGGAAGACGACAATAGGAAATAAGAGGTTCAGAAGCAACAAAGCATCTCCAAACGCTTATCTGAAATTCCCACCAATGAATCACATAAGTATCTCTATCTTATTTTATGTTTTATTTATATTTTAATTATCAAAACCTCATAACCATTTGAATCCGCCTGACTGAGATTTAAAAGATGACCATAGCTTGCTTCAAGCCAACAATCTCTGTGGGATCGACCCTTACTCACGTAAGGTTTATTACTTGGACGACCCAGTGCACTTGCTGGTTAGTTGTGCAGAGTTGTGAAAAGTGTGAATCACGATTTCCTACACCAAGTTTTTGGTGCCTTTGCGGGGATTGTTTGAGTTTGGACAACTGATGGTTCATCTTGTTGCTTAGATTAGGTAATTTTATTTTATGTTTAAGCTTTTTATTTTTATGTTCTTCAGAATTTTTAAGAATGAATTCTAGAGCTTCTTGAGATATGTTGTAGCCTGGCTGGCTGTTAAGCCATGTCTAATCTTTTGGACCGAGGTTTCTACTTTTCATTGTAGAAAGGACATGTCTGTATTTGTATGCTGAAGCTTGGCTAGCCATTTGGCCATGTCTAATTCTTTTGGACCGAAACTTTAGACTAACATTACATGAATCCTGGAATTCTTATTAAAAATTTTGTATCTCTTTATTTTCTTTTTCCAAAACAATTTTTGAAAAATATAAAAAATTAATAAAATCATAAAAACCAAAAAAAATTATTTTTCTTGTTTGAGTCTTGTGTCAAATTTTAAGTTCGGTGTCAATTGCATATTTTTAATTTTTCTTAAATTTTTGAAAACTCATGCATTGTGTTCTTCATGATCTTCAAGTTGTTCTTGATGATTCTCTTTGTTTGATCTTTAAATTTTCTTGTTTTTCTTGTGCATTTTCGAATTCATAGTGTCTAAACATTAAAAATTTCTAAGTTTGGTGTCTTGCATGTGTGTCTTTTCTTAAAAATTTTCAAAAATATGTTCTTGATGTTCATCACGATCTTCAAAGTGTTCTTGGTGTTCATCTTAACATTCAAAGTGTTCTTGTATGCATTATTTGTTTTGATCTTAAGTTTTTATGTCATGTGTCATTTTGTTGTTTTTCTCTCTCCTCATTAAAAATTCAAAAAAATAAAAAATAATATCTTTCCCTTATTTTGCTCATAAATTTTGAAATTTTGGGTTGACTTAGTCAAAATTTCAATTTAAAAATCCTATCTTTTTCAAAATAAAATATTTTTCAATTTTTCTTTCATGGTTTTCAAAAATTCTTCAAAATAAATTTTTCAAAATCTTTTTCTTATTTTATTTTATAATTTTTGAAATTAGTGCTAACAATTAATGTTTTGATTCAAAAATTTCAAGTTTGTTACTTGCCTATTAAGAAAGGATCAATCTTTAAATTCTAGAATCATATCTTTTAGTTTCTTGTTAGTCAAGTAATCAACTTTAATTTCAAAAATCAAATCTTTTTAATTTCCTTTTCAAATCTTTTTCAAAATAAATTTCAAATCATATCTTTTTAAAATTTCAATTTCAAAATCTTTTTCTAATTTCTTATCTTTTCAAAATTTATTTTCAAATCTTTTTCAATTAACTACTTGACTTTTTGTTTGTTTTACTATTTCTTATCTTTTTGAAAACCACCTAACTACCTTTCTCTCTCTAGTTTTCGAAAACCACTAACAACTTTTTCAAAATTTCTTTTAATTAACTAATTATTTTAAATTCTAATTTTATTTTATTTCTTTCAATAAATTCAAATTCTAACTCATAACTAAAATAAAAACAAAATACTTTTCTTTTCTGTTGATTAAAAATTCGAATACACACTCTCTCTCATCTCTTTCTATTTATTTTATTTATTTACTAACACTTCTCTTCTACTTATAATTCGAACCCTTTCCCTCTCTCTGCGTTCGAATTCTTCTTCTTCTCCCTTCTTCATTCTATTCTTCCATTCTTCCATTCTTCTACTCACAGAAAATAATCTCTATACTGTGACATAGAGGATTCCTCTTCTTTTCTGTTCTCTTCTTTTTCATATGAGCAGGAACAAGGATAAGAACATTCTTGTTGAAGCTAATCTGGAACCTGAAAAGACTCTGAAGAGGAAGCTAAGAGAAGCTAAAGCACAACACTCTGGAGAGGACCTAACAGAAATTTTCGAAAAAGAAGTAGAGATGGCAGCTGAAAATAACAACAATGGTGGAGATGCAAGGAAGGTGCTTGGTGACTTTATTGCACCAACTTCTGACTTCTATGGAAGAAGCATCTCAATTCTTACAATTGGAGCAAACAACTTTGAGCTTAAGCCTCAATTAGTTTCTCTAATGCAGCAGAATTGCAAGTTTCATAGACTTCCATTAGAAGATCCTCATCAGTTCTTAGCTGAATTCTTGCAAATCTGTGACACTGTTAAGACCAATGGGGTTAATCTTGAGGTCTACAGACTTATACTTTTCCCTTTTGCTGTAAGAGACAGAGCTAGGATATGGTTGGACTCACAACCTAAAGAAAGCCTGAACTCTTGGGAAAAGTTGGTCAATGCCTTCTTGGCCAAATTCTTTCCACCTCAAAAGTTGAGCAAGCTTAGAGTGGAAGTCCAAACCTTCAGACAGAAGGAAGGTGAATCCCTCTATGAAGTTTGGGAAAGATACAAGCAATTGATCAGAAGGTGTCCTTCTGACATGCTTTTAGAATGGAGCATCTTATGTATATTCTATGATGGTCTGTCTGAATTGTCCAGGATGTCATTGGATCACTCTGCTGGTAGATCTCTTCATCTGAAGAAGACGCCTGCAGAAGCCCAGAAACTCATTGAAATGGTTACAAATAACCAGTTCATGTACACTTCTGAAAGAAATCCTGTGAATAATGGGATAACTCAGAAGAAAGGAATTCTTGAGATTGATACTTTGAATGCCATATTAGCTCAGAATAAAATATTGACTCAGTAAGTCAATATGATTTTTCAGAGTCTGACTGGAATGCAAGCTGCATCTTGCAGTACTAAAGAAGCCTCCTCTGAAGAAGAAGCTTATGACCCTGAGAATCCTGCAATGGAAGAGGTGAATTATATGGGAGAATCTTATGGAAACACCTATAATCCTTCATGGAGGCATCATCCTAATTTCTCATGGAACGATCAGCAGAGGCCTAATCAAGGCTTCAATAATAATAATGGTGGGAGAAATAGGTTTGGCAATAGCAAGCCTTTCTCATCATCTTCGGAGCAATAGACAGAGAATTCTAAACAGAGCTTTTCTGACTTAGAAACCATAGTCTCTGATCTATCCAAGACCACTCTCAGTTTTATGACTGAAACAAGGTCCTCCATTAGAAATTTGGAGGCACAAGTGGGTCAGCTGAGTAAAAAAAGTTACTAAAACTCCTCCTAGTACTCTCCCAAGAAATACAGAAGAGAATTCGAAAAGAGAGTGCAAGGCCATAAATATAACCAACATGGCCGAACCTATAGAGGAGGAAGAGGCAGTGATTTCCAGTGAGGAAGACCTCAATGGACGTCCGCTGATAACTAAGGAGTTCCCTAATGAGGAACCAAAAGAATCTGAGGCTCATACAGAGACCATAGAAATTCTACTGAACTTACTGTTGCCATTCATGAGCTCTAATAAGTATTCTTCCTCTGAAGAGGATGAAGATATTGTTGAAGAGCAAGTTGCTCAGTATCTAGGAGCAATCATGAAGGTGAATGCCAAGTTATTTGGTAATGAGACTTGGGAGGATGAACCTCCATTGCTTATCAATGAATTGAATACCTTGGTTCAACAGAAATTACCTCAGAAGAAACCGCATCCCGGAAAGTTCTTAATACCTTGCATCATAGGAACCATGACCTTTAAAAAGGCCCCGTTTGACCTTGGTTCAAGTATAAACCTCATGCCACTCTCTGTAATGGAGAAACTAGGGATCTTTAAGGTACAAGCTATAAGGATCTCACTAGAGATGACAGACAATTCAAGGAAACAGGCTTATGGACTTGTAGAGGATGTCTTAGTAAAGCTTGAAGGCTTTTACATCCCTACTGATTTCATAATCCTAGACACTGGGAAGGATGAAGATGAATCCATTATCCTTGGAAGACCCTTCCTAGCCACAGCAAGAGCTGTGATTGATATGGACAGAGGAAAGTTAGTCCTTCAACTGATTGAGGACAACATTGTGCTTAAGGCTCAAGGATCTTCTTCTATAACCATGGAGAGGAAGCATGAAAAGCTTCTCTCAACACAGAGTAAAATAGAGCCCCTACACTCAACTTCTAAGTTTGGTGTTGTGAGGCCATCATCAAGCTCTAAGTCTCTGTGAAGCTCTCTAAGAGCTCACTGTCAAGCTATTGACATTAAAGAAGCACTTGTTGGGAGGCAACCCAATTTTATTATATTTATTTATATTCCATTGTCATTCTATGTTTTCTTTAGGTTGATGATCATGTGAAGTCATAAAAACATCTGCAGAATTAAAGCAAAATAACAAATAGCACACCCTGGAGGACAGGCTTATTGGCATTTAAACGCCAGTAAGGATAGCAGAATGGGCGTTTAACACCTAGCCTGGCAGCATTCTGGGCGTTAAACGCCAGAATGGGTAGCATTCTGGGCATTTAATGCCAGAAAAGGGTGTCTGGCTGGCGTTAAACGCTAGAAAGGGGCAGCAGGCTGGCGTTTAACGCCAGAAAAGGTAGCAGAACTGGCGTTTAATGCCAGAATTGGCACACAGAGGGCGTTTGAACGCCAGAATGGTGTAGGGAGCAGAATTCCTTAACACCTCAGGATCTGTAGACCCCACAGGATCCGCACCTACCCCACCTCTTCTTCTCTCCTCTTCACACCTTTTCATAACACTCTTCCCCAAATACCTTGACCAATCCCATCAATAACTCTTCCCCAAATACCCTTCACCTATCAAATCCTACCCTCTTCCCCATATTCTCTTCACCACTCACATCCATCCATCATAAACCCTACCTACCTCACCATTCAAATTCAAACTATTCCCTTCCAAACCCACCCCTTCATGACCGAATTCCCTCTCTCTCCTACCCTATAAATACCCCTCCTCACTACCTTCAATTTCACACATCATACACATTACTACCCCCTTGGCCGAAAGTACTACTACCTTCCATCTCCTCCATTTCTTCTTCTTCTACTCCTTTCTTTCTTCTTTTGCTCGAGGACGAGCAAACCTTTTAAGTTTGGTGTGGAAAAAGCTCTGCTTTTTATTTTTCCTTAACCACTAATGGCACCTAAGACCGGAGAAACCTCTAGAAAGAGGAAAGGGAAGGCAATTGCTTCCACCTCCGAGTCATGGAAGATGGAGAGATTCATCTCAAAGGTCCATCAAGACCACTTCTATGAAGTTGTAGCCAAGAAAAAGGTGATCCCCGAGGTCCACTTCATGCTAAAAAAGAATGAATATCCGGAGATCTGACGTGAGATTCGACGAAGAGGTTGGGAAGCTCTCACCAACCCAATCCAATAAGTCAGGATCTTAATGGTTCAAGAGTTCTATGCTAATGCATGGATCACTAAGAACCATGATCAAAGTATGAACCCGAACCCAAAGAATTGGCTCACAATGGTTCAGGGGAATTACTTGGATTTTAGTCTGAAAAATGTGAGGTTGGCATTTAACTTGCCAATGATGAGAGGAGATCCTCATCCTTTCACTAGAAGGGTCAACTTTGATCAAAGGTTGGACCAAGTCCTAATAGACATCTGTGTGAAAGGAGCTCAATGGAAGAGAGACTCAAGAGGCAAGTCGGTTCAATTAAGAAGGCTTGACCTCAAACCCGTGGCTAGGGGATGGTTGGAGTTTATCCAACGCTCTATCATTCCTACTAGCAACCGGTCTGAAGTTACAATAGACCGGGCTATCATGATCCATAGCATCATGAATGGAGAGAAAGTAGAAGTTTATGATATCATACCACTAGAACTCTACAAGGTGGCAGACAAGCCCTCTACTTTGGCAAGGTTAGCCTTCCCTCATCTCATCTGTAACCTGTGCAATTCATTTGGAATTGTCATAGAGGAAGACATTCTCATTGATGAGGATAAGCCCATTACTAAGAAGAGGATGGAGGAACACAAGAGAGCCCACTCATGGACCTCAACAAGAGTATGAGGAAATTCCTCATCAAGAAATCCCTGAGATGCCTCAAGGGATGCACTTTCCTCCACAAAACTATTGGGAGCAAATCAACACCTCCTTAGGAGAATTGAGTTCCAACATGGGGCAACTAAGGATGGAGTACCAAGAGCACTCCATTATCCTCCATGAAATCAGAGAGGACCAAAAGGCCATGAGGGAGGAGCAACAAAGGCAAGGAATAGACATAGAGGAGCTCAAGCACTCAATAAGATCTTCAAAAGGAAGAACTAGCCGCCAACACTAAGGTGGACCCGTTCTTTAATTTCCTTGTTCTTATTTTTCTATTTTTCGAATTCTATGCTTTATGTTTTGTCTATGTTTTTGTCTTTATTACATGATCATTAGTGTCTAGTGTCTATGTCTTAAAGCTATGAATGTCCTATGAAACCTTCACCTTTCTTAAATGAAAAATATTTTTATTTGCAAAAGAACAAGAAGTGCATGATTTTGAATTCTATCTTGAAAATAGTTTAATTATTTTGATGTGGTGGCAATACTTTTTGTTTTCTGAATGAATGCTTGAATAGTGCATATTTTTTATATTGTTGTTTATGAATGTTAAAATTGTTGGCTCTTGAAAGAATAATGAAAAAGGAGAAATATTATTGATAATCTGAAAAATCATAAAATTGATTCTTGAAGTAAGAAAAAGCAGTGAAAAACACAAAGCTTGCAAAAAAAAAGAGAAGGCAAAAAATAAAGAAAAAGAAAAAAAAAAGAAAAAGCAAGAAGAAAAAGCCAATAGCCCTTTAAACCAAAAGGCAATGATAAAAAGGATTCAAGGCTTTGAGCATTAATGGATAGGAGGGCCCAAAGGAATAAAATCCTGGCCTAAGCAGCTAAACCAAGCTGTCCCTAACCATGTGCTTGTGGCGTGAAGGTGTCAAGTGAAAAGCTTAAGACTGAGCGGTTAAAGTCGTGGTCCAAAGCAAAAATAGTGTGCTTAAGAGCTCTGGGCACCTCTAACTGGGGACTCTAGCAAAGCTGAGTCACAATCTGAAAAGGTTCATCCAGTTATGTGTCTGTGGCATTTATGTATCCGGTGGTAATACTGAAAAACAAAATGAGTTCCTATGGATGCCAATCATTCTGAACTTCAAAGGATAAAGTGAGATGCCAAAACTGTTCAGAAGCAAAAAGGCTATAAGTCCCGCTCATCTGATTGGAACTAAGTTCATTGATAAGTTTGGAATTTATTGTACTTTCTCTTCTTTTTATCCTATTTTTTTTTAGTTGCTTGGGGACAAGCAACAATTTAAGTTTGGTGTTGTGATGAGCGGATAATTTATACCATTTTTGGCATTGTTTTTAGGTAGTTTTTAGTATGTTTTAATTACTTTTTATTAGTTTTTATGCAAAAATCACATTTCTGGACTTTACTATGAGTTTGTGTGTTTTTCTGTAATTTCAGGTATTTTCTGGCTGAAATTGAGGGACCTGAGCCAAAATCTGATTCAGAGGCTAAAAAAGGACTGCAGATGTTGTTGGATTCTGACCCTCCTGCACTCTAAGTGGATTTTCTAGAGCTACAGAACCCAATTGGCGCGCTCTCAATTGTGTTGAAAAGTAGACATCCTGGGCTTTCCGGAAATATATAATAGTTTATACTTTGCCTTAGATATGATGGCCCAAACTGGCGTCCAAAGCTAGCCTAAAACTTCCTGGCGTAAAATGCCCAAACTGGCACCAGAATTGGAGTTAAACACCCAAACTGGCACCCAAGCTGGCGTTTAACTCCAGGAACAGCCTATGCATGTGTAAAGCTCAATGCTCAGTCCAAGCACACACCAAGTGGGCCCCGGAAGTGGATTTCTGCACTATCTACACTTAGTTACTTATTTTCTGTAATCCCTAGTAACTAGTTTAGTATAAATAGCACTTTTTACTATTGTATTCGCATGCTATCATAGACCATTATCATTCACGTTTGGAGGCTGGCCCCACGGCCATGCCTAGACTATTTTTACTTATGTATTTTCTACGGTGGAGTTTCTACACCCCATAGATTAAGGTGTGGAGCTCTGCTGTTCTTCAGGAATTAATGCAACTACTATTATTTTTCTTTCAATTCACGCCTACTTCTTCTCCAAGATATACTCTCATACTTAATTCAGTTAAGTCAGAATGAAGGGGTGACTGATGAGCGGATAATTTATACGCTTTTTGACATTGTTTTTAGTATGTTTTTAGTAGGATCTAGTTACTTTTAGGGATGTTTTCATTAGTTTTTATGTTAAATTCACATTTCTCGACTTTACTATGAGTTTGTGTGTTTTTCTGTGATTTCAGGTATTTTCTGA
>NC_029785.2:37173867-37178546 GCF_000816755.2 Arachis ipaensis | reverse complement strand
CCAGGAATAGTTTGAGCCTGGACATCACAATTTCGTGCACCACAGACGCAAAAGGATAGTAAATCCTATTCCAGCATGATCGAGAACCGACAGATGAATAGTCGTGCCGTGATAGGGTGCGTTGACCATTTTCACTGAGAGGATAAGATGAAACCATTGACAAGGGTGATGCCTCCAGACGATTAGCCGTGCCGTGACAGGGCATTTGGATCATTTTCCCAAGAGAAGACCGAAAGTAGCCATTGACAGTGGTGATGTATCACCTAAAGCCAGGCATGGAAAGGAGTAAGACTGATTGGATGAAGATAGCAGGAAAGCAGAGGTTCAGAGGAACGAAAGCATCTCTATTCGCTTATCTGAAATTCTCACCAATAATTTACATAAGTATTTCTATCCCTGTTTATTAATTAATTTCGAAAACCCCATCACTATTTTATATCCGCCTGACTGAGATTTACAAGGTGACCATAGCTTGCTTCATACCAACAATCTCCGTGGGATTCGACCCTTACTCACGTAAGGTATTACTTGGACGACCCAGTGCACTTGCTGGTTAGTTGTGCGAAGTTGTGAACCATGGTATTGGCATCATGTTTTTGGCGCCATTACCAGGGAAAGAAAGAGCGATGAATTCTACATAATCAAAGTGTAATCACAATTTCTGCGCACCAAATTTTTGGCGCTGTTGCCGGGGATTGTTCGAGTTTGGACAACTGACGGTTCATCTTGTTACTCAGATTAGGTAACTTTCTTTTCATTTTCTTTTCAAAAAGTTTTTAAAAAATTTTTTTTAAAAATCTTTCAAAAATTTTCTCCTTTGTTTTCGAAAAAAAAATGTTTTCAAAAATCTATTTTTCTTCAGAATTTTTAAGAATGAATTCTAGTGTTTCATGAAGCATGTTAAAGCCTGTCTGGCTGTAAAGCCATGTCTAAATTCTTTTGGACTGAAGTTTTGGCTTAAAATTGAATGAATTACACTCATATTTTGACTAAAGCTTGGCTGGCTATTAAGCCATGCCTGACCCTTTGATTGGAGCTTTAGACTAACATGGCAAGATTCCTAGAATTCAAATTAAAAATTTTGGAATCCTTATTTTTCTTTTTCAAATGATTTTTTCGAAAAAATTAAAAGAAAATACAAAAAAATCATAAAATCATAAAAATAAAAAATATTTTTATGTTTCTTGTTTGAGTCTTGAGTCATGTTATAAGTTTGGTGTCAATTGCATGTGCATCTTGCATTTTTTTCGAAAATTCATGCATTCATAGTGTTCTTCATGATCTTCAAGTTGTTCTTGGTAAGTCTTCTTGTTTGATCTTTGCATTTGCATGTTTTGTGTCTTTTCTTGTTTTTCATATGCATTCCTGAATTCTTTATGTCTAAGCATTAAAGAATTCTAAGTTTGGTGTCTTGCATGTTTTCTTTGCATTAAAAATTTTTCAAAAATGTGTTCTTGATGTTCATCATGATCTTCATAGTGTTCTTGGTGTTCATCTTGACATTCATAGCATTTTTGCATGCATCACATGTTTTGATCTAAATTTCTCATGCATTGTATCATTTTCATGTTTCTCTCTCTCATCAAAAAAAAAAATTCAAAAATAAAAAAAAATATCTTTCCCTTTTTCTCTCATCAAATTCGAAAATTTGGATTGACTTTTTCAAAATTTTTTAAAATCAAGTTGTTTCTTATGAGTCAAATCAAATTTTCAATTTGAAAATCTTATCTTTTTCAAAATCTTTTTCAAAAATCAAATCTTTTTCAAAAGTCTTAGTTATTTTCGAAAATTCCAAAAATATTTTTCAAAAATCTTTTTCTTATTTTTATACCAAATTTTCGAAAATAACATAATCAATTAATGTTTTGATTCAAAAATTTGAAGTTTTTTACTTGCTTGTTAAGAAAGATTCAAACTTTGAGTTCTAGAATCATATCTTGTGATTTCTTGTGAATCAAGTCATTAATTGTGATTTTAAAAATCAAATCTTTTTTTCAAAAACTAATTTCTATCATATCTTTTCAAAAATATCTTCTTATCTTATCTTTTTCAAAAATATCTTTTCAAAATATCTTTCCTAACCTCCTAACTTCTTATCTTTTCAAAATTTGTTTCAACTAACTAACTAACTTTTTGTTTGTTTCTTAACTTTTTCAAAACTACCTAACTAACTCTCTCTCTCTAATTTTCGAAAATATCTTCCCTCTTTTTCAAAAATTTCTTTTTAATTAACTAATTATTCTTATTTTTATTTTTAATTTTAAAAATTTTTCGAAAAAATACTAACAATTTTCAAAAACCATTTTTCGAAAATCATTAACTCTTTTTCAAAATAATTTTCGAAAATTATCCCTCCCCCATTTTATTCTATTTATTCATTCATATCCTAACATCTCATCTCACATCTCTGCCATCCTCACAGTTGTGTTTCTTCCATTATATTACATTGTTTGTCTCCCCCTCTTCTTCTACTTACACAGGGATCCCTATACTGTGGTATAAAGGATCTCTATTATTATTATTATTTTTCTGTGCCTTCTTCTTTGTCATATGAGCAGGAGCAAGGATAAGAACATTCTTGTGAAAGCAGATCCAGAACCAGAAAGGACTCTGAAGAGAAAATTAAGAGAAGCTAAATTATAACAATCCAGAGAAAACCTTTCAGAAATTTTCGAACAGGAAGAGGAGATGGCAACCGAAAATAATAATAATGTAAGGAAGATGCTTGGTGACTTTACTGCACCTAATTCCAATTCACATGGAAGAAGCATCTCCATTCCTGCCATTGGAGCAAACAACTTTGAGCTGAAACCTCAATTAGTTTCTCATCATCCTAGGAAGACCTTTCCTGGCCACAGCAAGAGCTGTGATTGATGTTGACAGAGGAGAAATAGCCCTTCAATGGAATGAGGACTCCCTTGTGTTTAAAACTCAAGGATCTCCCTCTGCAACCATGGAGAGGAAGCAGAAAAAGCTTCTCTCAAAGCAGAGTCAACTAGAAGTTGTTGTTTAAGAACGTTAAATATGTTGGCTCTTGAAAGAATGATGACTAGGATCCCAAGGGCTTTGAGCATCAGTGGATAGGAGGGCCTAAAGGAATAAAATCCTGGTCTAAGCGGCTAAACCAAGCTGTCCCTAATCATGTGCTTGTGGCGTGTAGGTGTCAAGTGAAAACTTGAGACTGAGCGGTTAAAGTCAAGGTCCAAAGCAAAAAAAAAAAGGAGTGTGCTTAAGAGCCCTGGACACCTCTAATTGGGGAGTCTAGCAAAGCTGAGTCACAATCTGAAAAGGTTCACCCAATTATGTGTCTGTGGCATTTATGTATCCGGTGGTAATACTGGAAAACAAAGTGCTTAGGGCCACGGCCAAGACTCATAAGGAAGCTGTGTTCAAGAATCACCATACTGAACTAGGAGAGTCAATAACACTATCTGAACTCTGAGTTCCTATAGATGCCAATCATTCTGAACCTCAATGGATAAAGTGAGATGCCAAAACTATTCAAGAGGCAAAAAGCTATAAGTCCCGTTCATTTAATTGGAGCTATGTTTCATTGATAGTTTGGAATTTATAGTATATTCTCTTCTTTTTATCTTATTTGATTTTTAGTTGCTTGGGGACAAGCAACAATTTAAGTTTGGTGTTGTGATGAGCGGATAATTTATACGCTTTTTGACATTGTTTTTAGTATGTTTTTAGTAGGATCTAGTTACTTTTAGGGATGTTTTCATTAGTTTTTATGTTAAATTCACATTTCTGGACTTTACTATGAGTTTGTGTGTTTTTCTGTGATTTCAGGTATTTTCTGACTGAAATTGAGGGACTTGAGCAAAAATCTGATTCAGAGGTTGAAGAAGGACTGCTGATGCTGTTGGATTCTGACCTCCCTGCACTCAAAGTGGATTTTATGGAGCTACAGAACTCGAAATGGCGCGCTTCCAATTGCTTTGGAAAACATCCAAGGCTTTCCAACAATATATAATAGTCCATACTTTGGCCAAGAATAGACAACGTAAACTGGCGTTCAACGCCAGCTTTCTACCCAAATCTGGCGTCCAGCGCCAGAAAAGGAGCCAAAACCAGAGTTGAACGCCCAAACTGGCACAAAAACTGGCGTTCAACTCCAAGAAGGACTTCTACACGTGAAACACTCAGGCTCAGCCCAAACACACACCAAGTGGGCCCAGGAAGTGGATTTATACATCAATTACTTACTCATGTAAACCCTAGTAGCTAGTTTATTATAAATAAGACCTTTTACTATTGTATTAGGCATCTTTTGATCATCTTAGGATCTTAGGATCATCTTTGAACGCATTGTTCTTAGACTTTAGGGGCTGGCCATCTCGGCCATGCCTGGACTTTCACTTATGTATTTTCAACGGTAGAGTTTCTACACTCCATAGATTAAGGTGTGGAGCTCTGCTGTTCCTCAAAGATTAATGCAAAGTACTTCTGTTTTCTATTCAATTCATCTTATTTCACTTCTAAGATATCCATTCGCACCCAAGAACGTGATGAAGGTGATGATTATGTGTGACGCTCATCATCCTTCTCCTTTATGAACGCGTGCCTGACAAACACTTCTGTTCTACATGAAATAAGCTAGAATGAATATCTCTTAGATCTCTTAACCGGAATCTTTGTGGCGTAAGCTAGAATGATGCCGGCATTCAAGA
>NC_029785.2:37136514-37173757 GCF_000816755.2 Arachis ipaensis | reverse complement strand
TTACTCACGTAAGGTATTACTTGGACGACCCAGTGCACTTGCTGGTTAGTTGTATCGAAGTTGTGACAAATTATGAATGTGCAATCACGATTACGCGTACCAAGTTGCTCACGTGCCAGGAATAGTTTGAGCCTGGACATCACAATTTCGTGCACCACAGACGCAAAAGGATAGTAAATCCTATTCCAGCATGATCACTGTTTATTAATTAATTTCAAAAACCCCCATCACTATTTTATATCCGTCTGACTGAGATTTACAAGGTGACCATAGCTTGCTTCATACCAACAATCTCCGTGGGATTCGACCCTTCCTCACGTAAGGTATTACTTGGACGACCCAGTGCACTTGCTGGTTAGTTGTGCGAAGTTGTGAACCATGGTATTGGCATAATGTTTTTGGCGCCATTACCAGGGAAAGAAAGAGCGATGAATTCTACATAATCAAAGTGTAATCACAATTTTTGCGCACCAGTGACCCATGACAATCACCCAATCTTCGTTACTCGCTTAGCCTAGATCCGCGTGCCTGACAACCACAAAGTGGTCTACATGATGTTCAACGTAGTCATTGGACGACAGCTGGAGTATATTCTCTTGGATATCTAATACACGGACCGAGTCCGTGAGATTAGTATCTTCGTGGTATAGGCTAGAATCATTGGCAGCATTCCTGGGATCCGGAAAGTCTAAACCTTGTCTGTGGTATTACGAGTAGGATTTGGGAAGGGATGACTGTGACGAGCTTCAAACCTGCGAATGTTGGGCACAGTGACAGTGTGCAAAAGGATCAATGGATCCTATTCCGACGCTAGCGGGAACTGACAGATGATTAGCCATGCGGTAGCTGTGCCTGGTATTTTTCATCCGAGACGAGAAATCCGACAGTTGATTAGCCGTGTAGAGACCGTAGAGGACCATTTTCACTGAGAAGATCCTACAGCTTGCCATGGAAGGGAGTGCACATGATTGGAAGAAGACAATAGGAAAGCAGAGGTTCAGAAGCAACAAAGCATCTCCAAACGCTTATCTGAAATTCCCACCAATGAATCACATAAGTATCTCTATCTTATTTTATGTTTTATTTATATTTTAATTATCAAAACCTCAAAACCATTTGAATCCACCTGACTGAGATTTACAAGATGACCATAGCTTGCTTCAAGCCGTCAATCTCCGTGGGATCGACCCTTACTCACGTAAGGTTTATTACTTGGACGACCCAGTGCACTTGCTGGTTAGTTGTGCGGAGTTGTGAAAAGTGTGAATCACGATTTCCCACACCACAGACCTCCCTGCAACTCCTTGAGAGACGACCCGAGGTTTAAATACTTCGGTTTAATTTTATTAGGTTTGCTTTAGTGACAACCAAATTTTTGTGTGAAAGGATTATTGTTGGTTTAGAAACTATACTTGCAACGGGAATTTATTGTGAATTCTTTACTAGCAAAAAATCCGTTCATCAATCATACATTCAGAAAATAAAAGCAATGCCACCACATCAAAATTATTGAACTACTCTTATTTTAAACTTGAAATTCATGCATCTCTCAATTCTTTTCAAATAAAAATTTTCTTTTAAGTAAGGTGAGAGATAGATGGAACATTTTACAACTTTAAGACATGAATGCAAATGATCATGCAACTATAACAGGAAAACAAATAACATAACAGAAAAATAGAAAAAGAGAGGAAGTAAAAGAGAACGAGTCCACCTTTAATGGTGCCGGCTAGTGTTCCTCCTTGAGGATCCAATATGATGCTTGATCTCTTCTATATCACTCCTTTGCCTTTGTTGCTCTTCCCTCATAGCACTTTGGTCTTTTCTGATGGCTCTTTGATCTTCTCTTATTTCATTGAGGGTGGTGAAATACTCTTGATGTTCCACCCTCAATTGCTCTATGTTAGTGCTTAATTCTCCAAGAGAAGTTTGCCATTGATCCCAATAGCTTTGGGGAGGAAAGTACATCCCTTGATGCATCTTAGGGATCTCATACTGAGGCAGCTGCACAGGCTCTTGTGCATGCTCTCTAGTTTGCTCCATCCTCTTCTTAGTGATGGGCTTATCCTCCCCAATGGAGATATCTCCTTCTATGACAATTCCAGCTGAATTTCATAGATGACAGATGAGGTGTGGGAATGCTAACTTGCATTGGTGTGAGGCTTCTCAGCTACCTTGTATAATTCTTGAGGAATCACATCATGTACTTCCACCTCACTTCTAATCATGATGCAATAGATTATGATGGCTCTGTCAACAGTCACTTCTGACCGATTGCTAGTGGGGATGATGGAACGTTGGATGAATTTCAACCATCCTCTAGCTATGGGCTTTAGGTCAACCCTTCTTAGTTGAATGGGCTTGCCTTGGGAATTCTTTTTCCATTGTGCTCCTTCTACACAGATATCAGAGAGCACTTGATCCAATCTCTGATCAAAGTTGACTCTCCTTGTGTAAGGATGAGGATCTCATTGCATTAGAGGCAAGTTGAACGCCAACCTCACACTTTCTGGGCTGAAATCTAAGATTCTTCCTCGGACCATGGTGGTCCAATTCCTTGAATTTGGGTTTACACTAGTGTCATAGTTTTTAGTAACCCATGCATTAGCAAAGAACTCTTGCACTATGAGAATCATAACATCCTGAATGGGATTGGTTAGGACTTCCCAACCTCTTCTCCGGATCTCTCTTCGGATTTTTGGATACTCATTCTTCTTGAGCCTGAAAGGGACCTCAGGGATCACTTTCTTCCCTGCCATTACTTCATAGAAGTGGTCTTGATGAGTTTTGGTGATGAATCTTTCCATCTCCCAAGATTCAGAGGAGTGGCTACTGTCTTTCCTTTCCTCTTTCTAGAGGAGTCTCCAACCTTGGGTACCATGAATGGTAATGGAAAGAAAAAAGCTATACTTTTCCAATACCAAACTTAAAACTTTGCTCGTCCTCAAGCAAAAATAAAGAAAAGAGAAGAATGGAGTAGAAGAAGAAGAAAATAGAAGTAGAAAGAGGAAGAGAGAGGGCTCGACCTTGTAGGTTTATGAGTGTATGAGAGGTGTGTGTATGAAAGGTTATGAAGAGAGGTATTTATAGGAGTGGGAAAAGGTAGGGTTCGGCCATGGGTGGGATTTTGGGTGGAAAATTTGATTTTGAAGTGGGTGGGGGTAGGTGGGAGATATGATGGTTTTGGGGAAGTGGTATGGATGTGATTGGGCTAGGGTTTATAGGGAAGTGTGTATGGGAAAGTGTGAAAGTAAGTAGGGGTAGGTGAAAGATGCTGTGGGACCCACAGGTCCTGAGAGGCTAGGGAATCCAGATTTCCTACTTCTCTGCACTGGCGTTTGAATGCCTAGGGGCTGCTCCCTGGTTGGCGTTCAACGCCAGCAATATTGCCCATGAGGGGCGTTGAACGCCCAGCAGGGATACCCTGGGTGGCGTTCAACTTTAACAATCCATCCAGAGTGTTCTATTTTCATTGTTGTGAAATTCTATCTCTATTCTGACAGCTGCATATGATCACGACTCTAGACATAACTGAAAAAACGAACTGAAAGAAAATAAATAATTAACTAAGGTTGGGTTGCTTCCCAACAAGTGCTTCTTTAACGTCATTAGCTTGACGGTTAGCTCCTTACGGAGGTGAGTATGGGCTCAGATTTTGGCCCCTTGCAGTGAACCTTCTTCCTGTCTTCTCATGAACTAGCTCCACATGCTCTAAAGATAGGACACGACTCACTGTATGTGGTAAGACTGGCTTCTTAGTGAAGACAACTCTCATGCTAGGTGAGAGGCCTTCAGTTGGGACTTTCTTGTCCTTCCAACATTTAGGTACTTTCTTCTTAGTACCTTTGTGCTTAGAGCTTGTTGATGGCTGCCCAACACCAAACATAGAATTGATGTTTGGGGGCTCTGCAGAGCTCTGCACAGAAAGAAAGGGTTGGAATACTAGGTGTTACACAGTTATCTCTCTTTTGGAGGGAGAATTGGGGTGAGGCATCTTGAACAAGATGTGGTCCTCCCCTAGTTGTAGGGTCAGTTCTCCCTTAGCCACATTAATGATAACATTAGCAGTGGCTAGGAAAGGTCTTCCAAGGATGACAGAGTCATCCTCATCCTCTCCAATGTCCAAGATGATGAAGTTTGCAGGGATGTAGTGGTTTTCAACTTTTACCAAGACATTCTCTACTAAGCCATATGGCTTCTTCATTGTCTTGTCTGCCATCTCTAGTGAGATGTTTGCAACTTGTACCACAAAGATTCCCAGTTTCTCCATTACGGAGAGTGGCATGAGGTTTATGCCTAACCCTAGGTCACACAGAGCCTTATCAAAGGTCATGGTTCCTATGGTGCAAGGAATCAGAATGCATCCAGGATCTGGAAGCTTCTGAGGTAGCCTCTGCGTAGACTCTGCTAAACCAAAGCATAGAGTTATTTGGAAAGCAGTGGAGGTTCTTCCTCCAGAGGCTTTGTACCAAATAATTTAGCATTCAACTTCATAAGAGCTCCTAGGTACCGAACAACTTGCTCCTCTAGTGTTTTGGGAATTGAACGCCAAGTGAGGGGTTCCTCACTGGCGTTCAGTGCCAGAATGGCTGCCTGGTTGGGCATTGAACACCCAGTGAGGGGTTCCTCACTGGCTTTCAACGCTAGAAAGCCTATGTGTTTAGGCGTTGAACGCCCAACCAGTGCTCCCTAGCTGGCGTTCAACGCCAGCTCTGTGGCCAGGATCGGCGTTGAATGCCCAGTGATATGTCCTTCACTGGCGTTTAATGCCACCTCATTCTCCTCAGATTCGGCCTCTACCTCTATAGTTATGGCCTTGCACTCTTCTCTAGGATTCACCTCAATGTTACTTGGAAGAGTTTCTGGAGGAGTCTTAGGGATCCTCTTGCTCAGTTGACCAACTTGTACCTCCAAGTTTCTAATGGAGGACCTTGTTTCATTAATGAAACTGTGAGTGGTCTACGAGAGGCTGAAAACCAGAGTAACTAAGTCAGAAAGGCTCTGCTTAGAGATTTCCATATTCCTTTGAGAATATGGGAATGGTGGTCTATTATTGAACCTATTCTGGTTCCTTCCACCTTGATTGTTACTAAAACCTTGCTAAGGTTTCTGTTGATCCTTCTATGAAAAGTTAGGATGGTTCCTCTATGAAGGGTTGTTGGTGTTTCCATAGGGTTCTCCCATGTAATTCACCTCATCCATGGTGGGTTGATCAGGATCATAAGCTTCTTCTTCAGGAGAAGCTTCCTGAGTACTGCCAGCTGCAGTTTGTATTCCAGTCAGATGCTGGGAGATCATAGTGACTTGTTGAGTCAAGATCTTATTCTTAGCCAATATGGCATTCAGAGTATCAACTTCTTGAACTCCATTCTTCTGAGGGATTCCATGGTTTACAGGATTCTTTTTAGAAGTGTGCATGAATTGGTTGTTTGCAACCATGTCAATGAGTTCTCTTGCTTCTGCAGGTGTTTTCTTCAAGTGGAGTGATCCACCTATAGAGTTATCCAATGAAATTTTGGATGTCTCAAACAAGCCATCATAGAACACCCTATGATAGACCATTCTGAGAGTATGTCAGGAGGACATCTCCTGATCAGTTGCTTGTCTCTTTCCCAAGCTTCATCGAGGGATTCACCTTCTCTTTGTCTGAAGGTTTGAACTTCCACTCTAATTTTGCTCATCCTTTGAGCGGGGAAAGAAATTTGCTAGAAAAGCATTAACCAGCTTTTTCCAAGAGTCTAAGCTCTCTTTTGGTTGGGCATCCAACCATAGCTTAGCTCTGTCTCTTACAGCAATGGGAAAGAGCATCAGCCTGTAGACTTCAGGATTAACTCCATTAGTCTTTACAGTATCACAAATCTGTATGAATTCAGCTAAAAACTGATGTGGATCTTTGATAAACCACTATTTTATGATTTATCTTGTGCTCAATTAAGTGTTTTTATCAATTCTTCACCTACTTATTCATAAGATTTGCATGGTTTTATAATTCCTTCCTTATTCTATGATATATGTGAAAATATGTTTCCTATGCTTTAAAAATATTTACTTTAATTATCCTTTATTACCATTTGATGCTGTGATCTGTGTGTTAAGTAATTTCAGGCTTCATAGGGCAGGAATGGCTTAGAGGACAGAAAGGAAACATGCAAAAATGGAAGGAACACACAAAATGGAGTTTTGAAGAAAATGACAGCGACGCGCATGCATGGATGACGCGGACGCGTGCCTAGAACAAAACGCAAGCGATGCGTACGCGTGACTGATGTGTATGCATGACAAGGAAAAACTCCAAATGATGCGCACGCGTGACCCACGCGCACGCGTGACGGACGCCACGTGCAGAAAATTGCAAAAGTCGCCCCTAGCAATTTCTGGGCCCTTTTTCGGCCCAAATTCAAGCCCAGAAACACAGAATAGAAGTTGGAGAATAGGGGAACCAATACAGACACTTCATACAACATTCATAATTCACAATTTTAGGTTTTAGACATAGTTTCAAAGAGAGAGAGGCTCTCTCCTCTCTCTTAGGTTTTAGGATTAGGATTTCTCTTAGTTTATGGTTATTTCTTCAATTCAGGTTCAATGTTCCTTTAATTTATGTTTCTCTTCTACTTTTATTTATTCTAATGCTTTTACTTGTTAATTACTTATGTTGCCAAATTGGCTTATGAACCTTCCCATGTTAGATTTGAATTTATGTTTAAATACAATTTGAGGTAATTCAGATTTATGATTGCTTTCTTCTATTTAAGATATAAATAATTTAGATTTTTTCCCTTTTGGCTCTGGTTGAGTAATTGGTGACACTTGAGTTGTCAAACTCAGCGGTTGATTGAAAATTGGGAATTGCTGATTGATTTGGATCCCTCTAAAGCTAGTCTTTCCATAGGAGTTGACTAGGACTTGAGGAATCAAGTTGATTAGTCCACTTGACTTTCCTTTATTTAGTAAGGGTTAAATAAGTGGGAGCAATAACAATTCTCATCACACCTGATAAGGATAACTTGGATGGGATTTCCAGTTCTCGTACCTTGCCAAGAGTTTTCTTAATTATTAATTTATTTTTCTTGTCATTTAATTTATTTGTTCTTTAATTCAAAAACCCCAAAAATATACCTTTTTCCATAACCAATAATAAATCATACTTCCCTACAATTCCTTGAGATACGACCCGAGATTTAAATACTTTGGTTATAAATTATATTGGGTTTTGTTACTTGTGACAACCAAATTTTTGTACGAAAGAATTTTTTGTTGGTTTAGAAACTATACTTACGAGACTTTATCTGTGAAATTCTTTACTGGCAGAAGTCCGTTCAAAAAAAAAATAATGGCGTCGTTGCCGGAGAATTGCAAACGTGTGCCTTATTATTGGTTACTGTAAATATTTTCTTTTGCTTGTTTATTTGATTTTATTTTTGTTTTTAATTTTAATTTTTATTAGCTACTATGAGTTTTCACCCCCGTCGCTTTGAGTTTGGTTCTAATGTTGTTGAAAGAAATGGAAGCTATAACAGGAACATGCACAAGGTCAAAACAATCAAAGATGGAAGGAGCCACGAGGATCTGATCAACTCTTTCGGCAACAATACTTTCCAAGATACCATGGACAGCAACCTTTCTACAATGCATGCCAAGACAATAGTTATGGTGGACCTTCTCGTGACAACCAACCTCCACCTAATTACTATGGTCAAGAACCATTGAGGTGCGTACCAAGATGATAGATGTGGTGTACCACCTTGTGGTTACCAACAAGCTCCATCATACACCTATAAACCACCTCCTCAACATAACTTTGAACCACCATACTCACAAGCCAACCACAACCATTCACCTCCATATGCTCCTAACCCTTATCCACCCCAACTCCAATCCAATTACTCCCAAGAACCACCGCTTCCATATGCACCATATCCATGTCCGTCGAACCAAGAATCACAGGACCATCTCAAGAACACAGTGAACCAATTTCATGCAACCCTTCATCAATTGGAGCAAACGATAAACTGATTAGCCCCCAGTACGAGGGAGACACTAGAAGCTCCGGTGGACAACACAAAACATGACTTTGTACTGGAACAAGTGAAGGAAGCTGCAATTATCAAAGAAGAAGAATTGGTTGAAGACTTAGGAGACGCTGAACCTCCATGGGAATTAAGAATTGTGGAGAATTTCGTCAAGAAATTTGCAATCGATGCTAAGGAGGATTGTGCACAACCCCCAAAGCATGTATCTTATGAAGAACTGGACGGCACAGATCAAGAAGCAAGTTTCCTTGGTAATGATGATCATGAATCAAGCTTTCCTAATGATGACCTCGCAGTCACAATTGAACTCTTTGAGCTAGAAGATTCTTCTCCAAGTGAATATGAGGATGATGTGGAGGTAGATTTTTCTCAACCCCCAACTTATGACTTGACTGATGAGGAAGAAATCGAAGACTCTGATCAAGACGAGGTTGCAATTGAAGAGGTTTATCAAGAACTGGAAGAATTCACAGAGGAGTACAAGGAAGTGGAGCTTGAAGAACCACTGGAAACACCTCTCCCACGGCCATTACCACCAAATACAAACTTCAAGTGGGTAAAATCCTTAGCCTTCATCTTTACTTTTCCACTTGAATATGGCTTGCTTGAAACAGATGGCTAGCTTAGCGCTCTTGGCGGCTTTAAGAGTAAGAGGGAGATGGTTAGTAATAGAAGTTAGTATCCAAGGTTCAATACGGTTCCACGCTCCGATTGGAAATGCAAGGATTGGTATAGAGCTCGATTTAATGGGTTTTGGAGACGTTTGGGTATTTCAGTGGAAATTCAAGTTGCATACCGCCCGACTGGAAAAATGAAGATCAATACAAAGACGGGTACAAAAGCAAGGTTTGGGACCCTGGGATTCATTCTGATAATCAACACCCGTGGAGCCTGAAAAACTACTTTGACTTGCTTGAAGGCTTTACGTGCCTAGTCTGGGACCCCGGAGGATATTGGAATTGCAAACGTTGGTGGAGATTTCTAGATGAGTTCAAACATAAGCCACCATGACATCCCCTCTGAGCCTGACACACCATCAGAGCCATCTGAGGAGGAGGCGGATGACCAGGAGGAGCAGGCACGAGCTGAGGCTGAGCAAGCAGGACCCGAGCAGGCTACGCTACATCACAAGGAGCCCCAGCAGATACAGCCAGCCGATCCACATATCCCTCTACAGACAGAGCCTCCGCTACAACAGGCAGACCCTCAGGCCACCACAGAGACACCTACAGCACACCCTTCCGGAGATGACACTTCTTCACACCCAGCTTGATTGAGCATCGGGGAAGATGCTATTATTTAAGTGTGGGGAGGTCGCCATCTCCGGCGAACTTTATTCTTGGTGAACTACTTTCAGACTCTTTTTATCCTATTTTGTTTATTTTTTGTATTTTTATTTTATTTTATCTTATTTGTCTTTCAGTACTTGTGCATTTTCTTTTGCTGTATTTCTGTTTATTTCTACTTTATTTCTACATTTTGCACTTTGGGTTGTGTATATATCTTAGACATTTAGTTTAATTTGCACTTTTAGCTTATTAGTTGTGATATAGAAATTTTAGTTTTTCAGAATCACAACAATCCACCCACCATATATATATAGCAATAAATGTTGGTTAATTGACAACATTTTTTAAGGAAAATACTTATTTTTATAAGAGCCATTCAAAGATTCACATTAAGTTGAATGGAAACTCTTGATTTCTAGTTGCATGATATACATAACTGATATATGGTTTTTGAGCCAAAGAACACACAACCTGTGAGTTTTTTAGCTTAATTGCATGGTTACATTTAACCATAGTTTTCATTCTTGTGTGTTTCGCCCTTCTTTTCTATGCTTGCAATCTTTACTTTGTTTCAGTCTATATGTCCAATATAGAATGTATTTACATACTTGCATGTGATTGAGGCTATTACTTTTTTTTACTCACTTATCTCAAATAAGCCTACCATTTTATGTCACCCTTGTTAGCCCCCTTGAGCCTTTTAATCCCCTTCTGTTCTATAACCACATCACTAGCCTTAAGCAGAAAAACAAATTAAAAATCTCAAGTTGAATCTTTGGTTAGATTAAGATAGAGATTATGTATAAACTAAGTGTGGGGAAACTATGGGAACTTGGGTTGATAAGAAGGTATTAACTCTATAAATCATTTGAAATTTGGGAGCATGCTCATGTGAAACCAAAATAATTAAAATACCATGTGCATTGAAATGTTGTGTTTGTGATTTAAAGAAAAATAAAAAAATAAAAAAAGAGTAAAAAAAATATAAATCCCTTTTAATTAAATAAATAAATAAGAGGACAAAATTACCCCATTATTAAGTTTAATAGAAAAATCAATGCACATGGGATAAAAATAAAAAATAAGTTTGGTGCATGAGTATGTGATACAAAAGTGGAAAAATTGGGTAGCTAGGCAAATTTTAATAGCTCACTTAACCTTATATATACCCTCACCTTTACTTTAGCCCCATTACAACCTTGAAAAAGACCTTATGATATTTGCATGTATACATTAAATATTTGTTGATTGGTTAGATGAAGAACAAAGTTTTAGAAAGCATGACTAGGGAAGAATAGAGTGATTAACCCCAAACACTGAGTGATTAGAGAGTAAACACAAATCCAGTGAGGGTTCAATAGCTCATTTCCATATATCCATGTTTAATTATTAATTATCTTGCAAGTTTGTGAAATCTTTTGATTAACTCAACTCAATTGTGAATGTGTTCTAACATGATTTGGTCTTGGATGTGCATATATGTTTCCTTGAATAATTTGACTTAATTTAACCACATGTAAGCTTTATATATAAGTGGATAGTAATTAGAATTGCATGATTTATTTAGGTAGCTTGCATTTAGAATAGATTGCATTGCATAAGATTCCACCACTCTACCTTCACTCCTTTCTCTTAGATTTAGCATGAGGACACGCTAATGTTTAAGTGTGGGGAGGTTGATAAACCACTATTTTATGATTTATCTTGTGCTCAATTAAGTGTTTTTATCAATTCTTCACCCACTTATTCATAAGATTTGCATGGTTTTATAATTATTTTCTTATTCTATGATATATGTGAAAACATGTTTCCTATGCTTTAAAAATATTTACTTTAATTATCCTTTATTACCATTCGATGTCGTGATCTGTGTGTTAAGTAATTTCAGGCTTCATAGGGCAGGAATGGCTTAGAGGACAGAAAGGAAACATGCAAAAATGGAAGGAACGCACAAAATGGAGTTTTGAAGAAAATGGCAGCGACGCGCACGCATGGATGATGCGGACATGTGCCTAGCACAAAACGCAAGCGACGCGTACGCGTGACTGACGCGTACCCGTGACAAGAAAAAACTCCAAATGACGCGCACGCGTGACCCACGCATACGTGTCACGGACGCCACGTGCAGAAAATTGCAGAAGTCACCCCCAGCGATTTCTGGGCCCTTTTTCTGCCCAAATCCAAGTCCAGAAACACAGAACAAAAGCTGGAGAATCAGAGAATCAATACAGACAGTTCATACAACATTCATAATTCACAATTTTAGGTTTTAGATGTAGTTTCAGAGAGAGAGAGAGAGGCTCTCTCCTCTCTCTTAGGTTTTAGGATTAGGATTTCTCTTAGTTTATGGTTATTTCTTCAATTCAGGTTCAATGTTCACTACAAGAAAAAAGGCCTATGGCCACACTTTTTTCTTATCATGCTTTAAAAGCGTGGCCAAAAGTGGTCAATGGCCACGCTTTTAAGAGGGTGGCGATAGATTAGAGATTTGGCCACTTTTTTTCTTGCTACGCTTAAAAAGCGTGGCGAAAAAGGTCTACTGCCACGCTTTTATGAGAGTAGCAATTGATTCGAGATTTGGCCACGCTTTTTTTTTCCACGCTTAAAAAGCGTAGCCATAGAGGAAAACAGGCACGCTTTTAAAGCGTGGCAACAAAGTTTTGTTATGGTGACGTTTTAAAAGCGTGGCCGTTTCTTGTAACTTTTTTGGAACGCTTCAAAAGCGTGGCCAAAAAGTTCCAAAAATTTTTTAATTTTTTCTTTTTATTTTTTGGCACTCTTCTTATTACCCATTCGACCATCCCCCTAACCCTTATTCACGCACAGCAATAGTGCCTCCCTCTCTCCCTCATTTTCTTCATTCGAGTCTCCTTCTCCATCCTTCTCAAGCAGACACGCAGGACAGCAGCAACAGTGGTGGACTCGTCGTCGCCCTCATGGCTAAACACCAAGGAGAAGTGGTCGTTCTTCTCCTCCTCCTCCTCCTCCTCCTTCACGAGTCTCGGCTATAGCACTCTTCTTCTCCTCCTCCATCCTTCTCACGCAGGAGCAGTGGTCGTTCTTCGCTGGCGCTGTCGCTCTCGCTCCCAATAACCCTGCGTCGGCACCCCTTCCGTGTCCCTCCATGGCTCAACACCCGTCGCATTGTGTCTCCCTCTCTGAAGTCGTCGTGCTGCCATCTCCCTCTCCTTCACTCGTCGCACCTCTGTTTCCATCCCTCAACCCTCCTCCTCGCCACCCGTCAGTGCCGACTGTCAGCCACGTTCAGCATTTGCAGTGCCGTGGTATTGATGGTTAGGGTTTCGATACTTCAAGCATTCACGGTTAGGGTTTTGATTTTGTTTAATTCTTGTTTATTGGTATTGATGGTTTGATTTAATTGTTCAAAATTTTCAGTTTTTGGGTTTTATTTGGTTTAATGTTTCATTCTTATCCAAATGTGAAAAGGGAGATGTTCTGTTTTGTTAGTTCTTCCTTATTCTAGTGATGTGTTTAGTCTACAATTTTTGGGTTTATTTGGGTGAACTGAAATAAAATAATAAGGACCGGGTGAACTCAGGAAACAGAAGATGATAAGTTTCTTTAACTATGTTCTTATGTTGTACATGAAGCATGTGATAGATGCAAAATAAAGCTTGTAGTGAACAACAGAAGGGAATATCAAATCCCTATGGGCATTATCTGAATGTCAAGCATCATTTCTTTGCTCCCTGATCTTTTAGTTCCTCTTATTGGTGGTTTTTTGAATGGCTAAAAATGAAATAGTTAAGCTTCTTATCTTTTTTTCCCTACTCTAAGTTGACATATCTCTTAATTTGCATGATTAGGCTGGAACCCATTTTTTTTCCTCCTCTCTTTTATGTATTGCTATAAAATTATATTATAGTATCTTGAAGCTTTAGTAAAGTTGTTTTATCCTCACTATGTTAATGTGTTATTGTTCCTTAGGTGGTGCTCTAAAGCCAACAGATATTGACACATTATGGGTTCATGTCACTTGTGCTTGGTTTCGGCTTGAAGTGACTTTTGCTAGTGATGAGAAGATGGAGCCTGCTTTGGGTATTCTTAGTATTCCGTCAAGTTCTTTTGTTAAGGTGAGATATCAATACCCAGTTTGTTTAGAAAACATAATTGTAAAATGATATAGACTACAGGTTTCCTAAATGGTTTTCATTTGACGTCTCTTGTTCCTTCTTTATGCCTATGTTAATCTAAATTGTATTTGTTGAATTTCAGATTCGTGTTATTTGTAAGCAAATTCATGGTTCATGCACACAATATTGCAAATCTTCTACTTATTTCCATGCCATGTGTGCATCAAGGGCTGGCTACCGAATGGAGGTCGGATCAACTCTGGTTTTTATTTTTTATTTATTATTTCGGGCTTCCATTTGCGAATTGTTGTTAACCTCTTACAATTTGGATTTCAGTGTTATGCATCCTGACTAATGTTTATTTGACATGTTGCATTTTCTTATAGATAATTTAGAGACTTTTTTTCTCTAAATTTTCCTGCTTAAATGTAGTTGCACATTTCGGAGAAAAATGATAAACAGACAACAAAAATGGTTTCCTATTGTGCTTATCACAGGTATAGAATCTTCAATTACAACAAAAGAGACAATACTTTCTTCTTTGTCCCTTTATACGGTTTCCTTTTCAGAGTTTGCTTTTGCCACAATTTTTACTCTTTTTTGAATTCCTCAAGTATGAATTTAAGATTCATTTGAATCTTTTTGCCCCTTGGAACTTTTCCTGTTTTTGTTTTGCAACCATGCATGTTTCTTTTGTCCCTTGTATAAAGATAAATAGTTGTTGGTGTTCAAAGTTTGAGTGTGGGGTTTTGTTAGGTCTTTGTTTTGTTTCTATTCCCTTTTTCATGTTCACATCTCCTATTATTGTGGGCTCTCATGTTTTTTTGGGTTCTCTTCCTATTATTTGGTTGGTATCTTTAATCTTTAATAATAACAATAATAATATTATTGTAGTAATTAGTCTCTTATATGCTACTGTATGTCATTTTCTTGTGTTCTTAGTGGGGTGTGTATTTTATTTCCACTTTTTTTTGTTAGATTATGAAGAGTTTGGGTACGATGGTAACAGAATAGTTGCTAATGGTGTTGACAAGGAAGGGCCAGTGCTTTCAAAGCTTGGTTCAAGTTCCACAGCTGAGCTTCACCCCAAAAATGGAGCTCAAGGTGAGTCCAAACCAACCAACATGCTACCTACTAGTGTTATGACAAGACTCATCTTGATCATGGTTTGGAGGAAGCTGATTAGGAATCCCAACACTTACTCTAGCCTAATTGGCCTCACATGGTCTTTGATCTCATTAAAGTATGCAATTTTTACTCATTTTAATTGTTGTTATACTTAACTAATGTTTTAATCTTAGACTTAGGAATTGTTAACTTTCTTAGGAATTGTTTCTTAATCCCAACACTTACTCTAGCTATTATTTGCACATTGCTCATGCATTTTGACCTGCTTTCTTCTCTTTATTTGCACACCCTATTTATATTGGTGTGTTAAATAAATAAAAATAAAAATATGGTGTTAAATAAATCCTATGTGAACTAAGCTTTCTTACCAAACCTCATTTAGCTGCTTCCTAGTTCTTTTCAAGTGGCCAGTGATTCAAATCCTACCTTTTGTAGTTTATTGCTTTTTGTTTTAGGAGTCCTTCAAAGTTCAAAGACTTGTTCTTTGATTGATTTGATTAGTCTCTGAAAATGAAACTGCAGGGTCACACATTGCTGCAAAGAGCAGCACTAACTACTTTTCCTTTTAATTTCACCTCTAATGGCACCACCACAACCCTAACCCTCTTTGTCTTTCGATGGCACCAAAGTCTTCCTCATAAATGCCTTAGATTCATTCCCACTTACACCAACATGGGACCCTCACCACGTGTTGATGTCAATAACAACCAGTTACAACAAGAAGAGCAAGATGATCTATAGGTCCGCGTTGAGAAGGTAATATAATCAACAAAGTTAGTTTTCATGATCTTTATTTGACTTAGCATAATTGCTTTCTAATTTATTAGTGATGAAACTTTTAATTTACAGATTATATATAGATGCCGCTTCTTGGCTACTTTTGAAGTCTTTGGTTATTTAATTGTGGAAATTAATCGTGAATTGGGTGACGACATTTTGTACTATTTAAAGAATTTCATTTTTGTTGTTAGTTGGTAAAGGACAAGAATAGAATTTATTATATATAACGTGACTTGTAATTTTGAACTCTTAAATTTCTTCCGTTCTTTTATCCATATAAAAAGAGTTCCCTAGTATTTTCTTTCTCCGTGGGACATATATATGGAGATGATGCTTTGGCCATTTGATTATTACTATTATACTCTGGTTGAGAAATAAGAATTTTGAACTCGAGATATATTATGTATGAGTATTAATGTATAAAATAATTATAGTATAAATTATATGTCACTAATTACCATTTGATTTGTCTTGTAATAAAAATTACATTATATTTTTAGGTTTTGGTAATAAAAAAGGACTAAAAATTTATAATGTGCAGTGATAAAGAAAAAATTAGAAAAAAAAGATTTTTTTTTAATTTGATAAGGCTATTGCCACGCTTTTAAAGCGTGGCCGTATCTCTAGCTATGGCCCCGATTTTAAAGCGTGGCAGTATCTCTAGCTATGGCCACGCTTTTAAAGCGTGGCAGTATCTCTTGCTATTGCCACGCTTTTAAAGTGTGGCTGTATCTCTTGCTACTACCACGCTTTAAAAGCGTGGCCATATCTCACACATATGGCCACGTTTTTTAAGCGTGGCAATCCACAAAAGTGTGGCAAAAAATAAAGCATGGCGGTAGGTCACCAAAAGCGTGGCGATAGAGCAACCGCCACCCTTAGAGAGGCCACCCTTTCAAAAGCGTTGCGGTAGCTCAAAAAGCGTGGCGAAAAGCTATCGCCACGCTTTTTTTAGCTTTTCGCCACGCTTTAAAAGCATGGCAATAGAGCTGTTTTCTTTTAGTGGTTCCATTAATTTATGTTTCTCTTCTACTTTTATTTATTCTAATGCTTTTACTTGTTAATTACTTATGTTGCCAAATTGGCTTATGAACCTTCCCATGTTAGATTTGAATTTATGTTTAAATACAATTTGAGGTAATTCAGATTTATGATTGCTTTCTTTTATTTAAGATATAAATAATTTATATTTTCCCCTTTTGGCTCTGGTTGAGTAATTGGTGACACTTGAGTTCAAACTCAGCGGTTGATTGAAAATTGGGAATTGCTGATTGATTTGGATCCCTCTAAAGCTAGTCTTTCCATAGGAGTTGACTAGGACTTGAGGAATCAAGTTGATTAGTCCACTTGACTTTCCTTTTTTTAGTAAGGGTTAACTAAGTGGGAGCAATAATAATTCTCATCACACCTGATAAGGATAACTAGGATAGGATTTCCAGTTCTCGTACCTTGCCAAGAGTTTTCTTAATGATTAATTTATTTTTCTTGTCATTTAATTTAATTGTTCTTTAATTCAAAAACCCCAAAAATATACCTTTTTCCATAACCAATAATAAATCATACTTCCCTGCAATTCCTTGAGATACGACCCGAGGTTTAAATACTTCGGTTATAAATTATATTGGGTTTTGTTACTTGTGACAACCAAATTTTTGTACGAAAGGATTTTTTGTTGGTTTAGAAACTATACTTACAACGAGACTTTATCTGTGAAATTCTTTACTAGCAGAAGTCCGTTCGTTAATCTTCAATTGAAAGTCCATGGAATTTATAGTTCTGCTGTAGAAGAGAGACTAACTGAGGCTTAAGCTCAAAATTATTAGCTCCAATGACAGGTACAGAGATACTTCTGCTATAAAAGTCAAAGGTAGGCATGGTGAAGTCACCAAGGACCTTTCTTGGCTCCTCTTGAGGTTCACCTGCCACTTTTGTTTAATTACTATATGAGACATCTTTCTGACTTTTTGCGAAAACTATTCATGTTGATCGTTCACCATTCGAGCTTGACATCTATTTAAGAATCAGTTCGAATCTAAACTAGTATCACGTATAACCTCTAGTCGTAACCGCCGATATATTGATCCTTTAGAGCAGGACTTCTAAACGTGGGAGATAAAGCGTGCATGTGTTCGATATCAAGAGGAACTTTGGAGCCTTAATTCTTGCCTACCGTATTACTCGAAGTTACATTGACACGCTAGGGTGCACCGTGTGCGTGAAGGCCTGAAGGCGAAGGAACCTTTTGAGTATTGAGAGGAAGATTAATCTCGGAACCAATACTCACGACACTTGAACCTAATAAATCATTTGAGACTGCTCCAGTGCAATATCGAAGGGGTTTGAATGCACGTGGAGGCAACATCGTAAAGTGGTAACAAGAATCCTTAGTAAGAAGACCCTGAGTGTTGTTGGAGAACGAGTAAGGAAAAGGAACCATTAAGTAAGGTAGTATTCTATAGCTGGATGTCGAGGCAGCAGCTAGAGGTATCAGACTGAATCGGTTGCAAATTTTAAGGAGTTATAAGGCCGAGAGTTTGAGAAGTACAGTAAGAGGATAAAGAGTTACTAAGAATGTTGAAGCATGTTGAATGAGGGGATCAAGCATCTTAGGTTCTGAATTAATAACTAAAAATGATGAGGAAAGGTTAAGCGAAAATTGAGTTAAGGTTCTAACGGCGCAAGCCGACCAAAAAGTTAAGTAGACTAAAAGAGTGAGCCTAGAGAGTTTACAAGAGAAAGCTGTGTATTCTTGGAGACTACTTCGGCCACCGGTGAGAGTAGAGCGATCGGCCTAAAGGAGTTTAGTTCAAGGTACGATAGGCCGTCTGAAGTGTTAGAATAATTTGAACTAGTTCAATTCAAAAAGGATATGAAGTTTTCAAGTAACCCCAATCAGGATTGATGACGTAAACGTAAGGGACTCTGAGGAAAAGAAGTCTTATGAGAGAGAGTGACTTGGAAATCAAGTCAAAATGGAGGAGTGCATCGAAGAACTTGAATTAGAAATGGGGACAGACTACCTTCACCTATTTTCAGGTAACTGAACTTGAATTTTGTGGGCGAAATTCCCAATTAGGTGGGTAGAATTTAAAATCCGGTTAATTAATGACTAATTAGCCCATAAATTAAAATATATTCTAGGAAGTGAGAAATGAGATTTTTATGGTTTAATATGATAGAGAAAATTAAAACGAGAATTTTGACACCAATTTTAAAGAAATCGGCTCAAGATTGGGTCGAACGGGTCAATCGGGCCAACCGGACCCAAGTTGGGCCCAAGGGCCCAGACAAGCCTCATTAATATAGAGAGCTCAGCTCTCTCTTCCCTCTTAAACACACACACACGCTGAATGCAGCCATGGGAGGGGAGAAGAAGAAGCAAACCCTAACCTCATCTTCAAACCTTGATAACTTTTGATCCGGAGCTCCGATTGACGAGCCGTTTGCAGCCACGCGTCGGGCTCATCGAGCTCTTCAATTCTATCTAAACGAAACAGTAAGTAAATCACGTTTGCCTAGCTCCATTTCTGCTGGTATATCAATTTCGGGTTTAAGGTTTAAGGAAACTCTAAACCCTTGTGGTTTGTCCAATTTCATGTGCCCTATTGTTAAAATTGTTCAATTTTATGAACTAGTTGAGTTTATGTTGAGTTAGAGTTGAAATTGTCAAATTGGAGCTTGACTGAAGTCTTGGAAAGGCTTGGAGTGGACTTTTGGTGCTGGAAGATCCATTTGAAAAGTGTTGAAGCCTTGAAGGTTTGAGGAAAGTGAATATTGGAGGTGTTCCGGGTTGAGCGGGGAATCGGCCAAGGTATGGTTTCGGTTTCTGTATCTAAAATGTAATGTGATGTGAAAACTTAGGCTAGTGACCCATAGGATAGGAATTGAATTTGTAATGATGATTGATTGGTTATTGGAATTGTTGTATGATTATGTGATTATTGCTGTTGGGGGGTGTAAATAATGTTCTTGTTGTGGCACTTATGAATTGTGTATGATGATGATGATTGGCATGTTGATTTGGAGTCAAGATTGGGCTTGATATGGATTAATATATTGGATTGATGATAGAGTTGATACTCTTGTTGGTGAACATAATTTGATGTAAGAAAGTGATTTGTGGATATATATGTATATGTATATAGTGATGGCTAATTGAATACTTGTTTGGAGGTTGAGATGTGAAATGTTGATGTTGATGTGAGATTGGGTCAAATGAGGGAGAATTGGTGGGTTGGTGTTTGAATGAGTGGATATAAGTGTTTGTTGTTGGATGACTGAGTTTGGTTGGTTTTTGGATGAATTTGGAATGTATAGTTTGAAATTTGGGAGTTTATGAGTTTTGGGTAAAAATAAAATTTTGATGAACTTCAATGGATCATATCTTGAGTTATTGTTTTTGGAATTTGATGATTTTTATATCAAAAAAAAGATGATTTCATAAGCTTTAAAATGGTTTAAATTTAGTGAAAATTTGAATTTTGTGGAAGGAGATATGATCGTTGGAAGTTTGAACCAAAAATCTGAATTCTGCAACTTCTGCAGAATTTGTGATTTCTGGTTTGTGTGCGCACGCACACTGATGGCCACGGAATACCGTCGGTAAGGAATTTCACATGATTTTCGCATTGCAAGTATAGCCCTCAACCAACAAATAATCCGCGAATCAAATTTCGAAGGAATTGGTTGTCACAAGTTCAACCCCCAATAAAAGTAACCGAAGTATTCAAACCTCAGGTCGTGTAACAACCCTAATTTTTGAGTACATGAGATCTTTTCTGAAAGTACGGATTTCTCCGGAAGATCAGTAAAAGGAAAACCTCTGTTATATCATCAAGCATCTCAATCCTCATTATCATTATGTCATCCTTAAGTTAGAACCTCCTCTGAGGCAAGCTCGATAATGCAATCAGCGAAGAACCATGTTTTTGAACCGTATCGGTTGGCAGTTTTGCTTCTGATTTTCGTAAATAGTCTCTGTTTGATGAACCGGACTCGATTCATGAGAGGAGAGAGATAATAGTATAATATTATCATTATATTAGTATTAAAAAATGCTTGAATTACATTATAAGGTTACCTAGTCTTTTTTTGTTAAAAACAGAAAATTGGTTTAACCAGGTTTACGGTTTATTGGTGCAGCTTAGCACCAGCACTCTCTGATGAATTTAGCAATGCCAAGGCCTCATTATACATGTTCTATTCTCATAATAAATATGTTACTAGTTTCATTTATGCTAGTAGCTCAGAAAATAATTTTTAGAGATGTTTTTACGAGTGTTCCGATACACCTAGTTTTAGTAGTTGTACACCAGAGATTTTTTAATATTATTTTAATCCACCTCCAAGCCAACCAATAACAACTCACCTTACACCCCCAAGACCTCCAAGGCTATCTCATTTCATCATTTTGGCCGAAAATAACAAGAGAAAAAAGATAGAAACTTTCATGAACACTTAATCTTCAAAGCTTGATTTCTTCTGAACTAAAACTCAAATCAAAACTCCGATTTCACCAAAATAATCCTCTCTTCTTCCTCTACATAACCATGTAACTTATCAAGGATGGAAATAAGGTGAGATGGCTGTCTCCCTCCCATTTCAATTCGGTTTCAAGGAAAACCATGCAAAACATGTGTTTTCTTGATGTTCTTCCTTAGGAATCATGCTTAACTTGACTTGAGGGCCAAGAAACGTGAATTTCCAGCAAGTCTAAGGTAAGATATCTCTTCCTAACATACTGAGTGAGATTTGGTCAGTTGAGAGTTTTTGGATTTAAAGTTGTTCTTGATGTGTTTTAGGAGGAAAAAGTGCTTTAAGAACACTTCAAATAGTAACCGGATTTGGAGCAGCAAATCAAGGTAGCGTGTCACGAAATTAATCTTGAATATTTGTGTTTGAGTTGTATGAATGTTGTATGATTTGGCTGTGCTAAAAATTGGTTGCATATATGATTAATTCTTGGTGAAAATTTGGTGAAATTTTGATGAAATTTGATGAAATTCAAGCTATGAATGTGTGTTCTTGTGGCTTCTAAAAAACGAAACCCTAGGCCCTAAATTGGGGTTTAATTTATGTTAAAATCATATAGAAAAGATGGGGTTTTAGTGGCTGGGAATTTATTTTGAATTTTGGTAAAAATCGGTTTCTGAAAAGACTGAAAAACGGGTAAAAATAGAGAAAGAATCTGAAAATATACAAAGAACACTTTGAGTGTGGTGAAGAACATTGAAGAACAACTTTTAGATCTTAGAAAGGGCAAGGAAGTAAAATTTTTGGTGTTTAAGGGGTTATATGGTAACTTCTAGAAGTTAGGGTGGTAAAAGTAGAAATATTAAAAGTTACGGATGGTAAAAAGTGAATTTTAAAGGTTAGAAGTAAAAGGTAAGTTAATTTTCGAAAATTTAGTATTAAAATAATAAATAATAATAAAATATTAAATAATAATATTTAATTAAAAATAATATTTTAATAAAAATATTAAAAGTAAAGAGAAATGGCTTGAGCCAGGATATTGTAAAAGTGAAAGATGTAAAGTTTGTACAATATGATTGAACAGAGAAAGAAAGAGGTACTGCATAAGAATGTCAAAATGATGATGAATATTGAGAATGATGATGAATAATGATAATGAGAATGATTATGTAATGATCTGCTGCGTGAAGGCAGTCAGATAGATAGTGGTACGACCACAGAACGTTTTCCAGTGTTACACAGCTATTGAGAGCAGTACCTGCAACTGATAACCTGGGATCACTTGCAGAGGATATTAATTCATACACGGCTAGAATGCCGCACCTGTAAGGCAAGGATTGCTTACAGAGAATATGATTTCATACACAGCTGGAATGCCGCCACCTGTAAGGCAGAGTTTGCTTACAGAGGATATGACGCATACGTCGGTTAGTGAGAACTGTACCTATGCTGACTGGAAAACCATACCCGTTTCAGCTGCTTCGGGTTACGTCGGGAGTGGGTAGAAACTAACAAATGAGCTCATTACCTGCGCAAGGGCTAGACATGCATCATACTTGGTTGCGCATTTCCTTTGTTATGATTGTGTTATGAATGTATGCTTTCCTTGTTTGTATTCCATTCTCTACGCTTGTGTTATTTTCTTGTATTCTTCTATTTGTGTTCTGCTATCTGTTTTCTCTATCTTCTCTACTTCTCTGTGTTTTTTAATTACTGCTTCTTTGTATTCTGTTAATAGTCTGCTAAACAACATAGAATTAATGAACGTAACTAATAACCCCGACCCTACTAAGAACTCCCCAGTTCTTACCCCTTCTCTCTCCCTTCCCCCTTCAGATGGAAGTAAGAGTACCTTACCATAGTTCGCTGATGACCGTTCGCAAGAAGAGGATTCTGCTCTAGATAGTCTTCTGAGTCTAGGGTGAATATCGTTCTCTGATTATATGTATATACTGTGAGACCAGCCAACGTCTGCACCCCGTTCGTATGTGTACTTTAACCTAAATCCTGTGTACGAGATTCCTATTGTGTGGCTACTTCATGAGGTACCAGAGAGACATCCTGTGGAAAAGTTTGATCGTGCAGAGGAGTAGCAGATGATGTTCTATCTTTTGATGACGTTCTACCTGACTTGAGTTTTGAAGACCTAGAACATACCTTCCCTCGCTTTAGTAGTTTAGAGGGACTAGGTGAGTATAGAGTCTAGGCTAGCCTAGGTGCCAGCTTAGGGACCTCTTAAACAGGTCAGGACCTGGGATGTTGTATGTATATACATGTATATAGATATTATTTAGCTATATCTAGGGGTGTTCTAACTAACAGTCTATATTCTAATAAAGGCTGAATCACCGAATGTTGTCAACTACTTGTGATGTATTTATGTGTGGTTGTTTATAATTGTTTTATCTGTTATTATTTGTGAATTGATTATAAATGATTCTATCTATTAATCCAAACGTTTTCAAAAAAAAATACACCTCACAAATTAACTACGCTTTTAACAACGAATCAGGCTCATATGATAAATAATAGATAATAATTAGGAAGACAAATTGGTAGTGCTCAGTTTCCGGTATGATCTAGATATATTGAAAATTAGGTCTTTACAGGTCGTCTCACAAGGAATGGACAAACATGTGCATCAACATTGGTTAGAATTCCGGGGTTGCAAGTCATGAGCAAGAAATTAAACTAAGAATCCAAACAAGCAAGTAATCTTGAAGTGCAAGAAACTAATTCAAATAATTAAAGCAAGATGTGAGCAATTCCAAACTAATAAGATAACATCCAATATAATTCTACTCTAAGACTAACCAAATAACTATAACTAAGACAAAGCAATTAGGATTTTTGGGGTTTTCAAATATGAATAATAAAGCAACTCTTGGCTAGACATGGGAATTGGGGTCACTATCCTTGTCTAATAACCATATCTTGACAATTGAGGAACCAAACTCATTAAATCTACTTCTATACTTGAAGTATGTTAAATGGTTTAGTCAACATCAACCCATAAGGTCTAACCTAGCTACTAATTGACTTAGTGGTAGGCTAGTGTCAATGGTTATCAAATTGACCACTAAGGGTTTCCAAATCATCAAATCTATTAGATCCAATGACTCAAGTTTACCCAATTCTCTTACCCTAGGCCAAGAGTGAAGAGAACTACTCCATAATCAAAGGAAACATTTCATCAAACACATGGTAAGCATTATTAAAGACATATTCAAATTGCAATTAAATTGAAATTAACAAGTACCCACTAATAATTTTCAACATACAATCACTCAAACAACACAATTAACCATAAAATTCATCAATGTAACATTAACAATTCAAGATTCACAAGATTCATGAAATGCGTATAAAATGACAATTGACAAGAAAACATAAAACTAACACAAGATCTAAACAAAATTATGCTAAGGAATTCAAATTAAGCAATCAAAACTAGTAATTAACAATATCCAATTCAGAATTCAACAAGGGAAGATCAAATCAACTAAATCTAGAGAGGAACAAAGGTTTCTCTCTCTAGAATAACAAGAACCAAAAACTAGCTAAAAATTGTGTCTAACTATGAATGAATGATTCCCCCCTTTCCCCCTAGTATCCTTGGCTCTTTTCCATGCAAAACCATCTTGAATTTGGGCTTCTTCAGGCTCAAAAATCACCAGGCACGATTTCCTTTAATGAGGTCACGTGCAGCTTGTCGCGTGTACGCGCCATGCGTGCGTGCGCGCCATGTACGCATGCACGTCTGTGTGGATTTCTCTAATCCGCGCGGATGCGCCGATCTTCACGCGCCGCTTCCAACTGTCCACATCCACGCGTGCGGGTGAGGTGCGCGTGCGTGCCCATACTGAAATTTCTAAAATCCAAATCTTCATGTTCTTTTCTCTTGTGCATGCTTTCTTTCTCTCTTCTAGGCCATTCTTGCCCTATATATTCTGAAATCACTCAATAAACATGTCACGGCATTGAATGGTAATAAATGAGGATCAAAATATAGCAATTCTAAGGCAAAAGAAGCATATTTTTCATCATGGAGAAATATTAGGAAGAGAACACAAAACCATGCAATTCTTGTGGATAGGTGTGGAAAATATTGACAAAACTCCCCAAATTCCACACAATATAAACCACAAAATTGGGGTTTATCAAATCTTCCCACACTTAAACCAAGCATGTCCTCATGCTTAAAAATAAAAAGACCAAAGATCATGGTAAGAAAGGGTTTATGAAGTGCAAATTTCCTAAATGAATGCATGCAACTAATGTAAAATCATCTATCTACTTGGTCAAGGGTAAATCTATCCTCCAAGAACACATATGAGCATACGGGGCAAAAATGATATGTAGTTCATAAGTCCTACCAATTTGAACATTACTGTAAAGTGCATATAACTTGCTAGACGAACGCTTGTGAAAGCCGAGAACAAGGAGTTGAGCATCGAACCCTCACCAAAAGTGTATCCGCTCTATTCGCTCGAGTGTATAGGGTTCGTCACTCAATCCTCTCCTAATCATGCCTTCTAAGATTTGTCTTTTATCTAACAATCAACAATTACTTAATGCATGTATACAAGTATCATGAGGTATTATTCATGGGTTGTAACAGGGTCAGGGTGAAGGTAAGGATGCATATGGTCAAGTGAGCTTGAAATTTGAATCCTTGATTAACCTAAGATCCCACCAGACACATAGAACAACCTATACAACTATAATATAATACCTAGCTACCCATGGGTTTCACTTTTCTGCATACTCACGCATTCTTTGCAATTCACCTCCCATATGCATTGTTATTATTACTTTGTCTTGTGACATTTTTGTCCCCTTTCACTGCTTTCTCTCTTTTTTTTTTTATTTCTTCTATATTTTTTCTTTTCTATTTCTTTTTCTTACATTCTCATATATACACATAAAAATTATTTTCTTTTTGGTCCCCTTTTTCTTGGGGTTTCATGTACAAAAGTTTCAATGCGTATGGTTCAATCATTCAATACATGAGTATGTTCCCAATTCCTAAAATTTCCGATTACAACTACAAATACACACCTTTATATCTACCCAATTTCCCAAGTACACCCTCCTATTTAAATGATATACACCTTCACTTACCTAAGCTAATCAAGGATCCAAATCTAGGGACATTCATTATTTTTCACTTAGGGTTGTTGATGTGCTCTATTTAAGAACAAAAAGGGTTTATCATGGGCTCAAAATTGGTTAGCAATGGTAGATAAAAGGGTTAAGGCCGTTTGAGAAAAGTTACTATTGAAATGATGGCCTCAATCATGTAAATGCATTCATACACAAAGTAATGGACATATAGAATCAGACAAAGCAAGGATTACAATCATAGAGAGAGAATAATGCACACAAGAATGGGCAATAGTGGTTAGAAGATATAACCACACAATAGCATTAAAACTCACATGCTTGTGTTCTTAGCTCAATCACTATGTTCCAAAATACGTTCTTGAAGTAAGTTTACCAAAAAAATTTATTTTTTCAAAATCGGTAGGGTACCCCGAAAATACAGTTTCATGGGGAAGAAGTCATTATTTTGACCAAGTAACTCTATAGAGACTAACTATCATGCAAGGAGTATTTACAAGCAAGACTAACTACACATGCAATGTACTAACTACTAAGCAAGGGATAAATCCATGGGTGTTGAAGGGAAGAGATTGTTACCCATGGAGATCGGTCGAACGACCTCCCCACACTTAAAATTTAGCACAGTCCTCCGTGCTATCAACAATGCGCAAAGGGTGGTCGGGACTAGAACCTTCACTGTCCCCTTCAGCAGAGCTTCTGTCACTTGGGTTTGAGGTGGATGTGAATATTTTGGGTTCCTCCATGCTAGGGGTAACACAACGCAGAAGCCTCTTGATGTAAGTGTATCGACGTTAGTTGCGCCACTCATATCTATCAATCTTCCGGTGTAGATCTTCTATCCTTTGATAGGTGGATCCTTGCCGTGGTGGTGACGATGAGGTGGAAGGAATAGTAGATGGGAGGGCTATGTCAAGGCTTGGGTTGTTCATAGGAAGCTGTAAGTATTTTCCGCTTGGGACCACATCGCCCTTAGCTGGAATTATAGCCCAAGTAATTTAAATTGCAATTGAAATAAGTAAAAGACTGTAAAGTAAATAAATAACTGTAAAATAAACTTTTGGTAAGGTATGAGAAATTAGAAGTCCTATCCTAGTTATCCTTATCAATGATGATGAAGATTGAATCTTAATTCCACTCAGTCTTTACTTAAAGTAAAGAAATGTTAAGTAACTAATTAGTTTGATCTTCAAATCCTAGTTAATCCCTAAGGAAAGATTGGGATTATTGAAGTTCAATTCAATTAGCAAAGATAACAATTATCAATCATGTTTGAGTTTGATAACTCCTGAGTTACCGATTTCTTAACCAAGACCAAAAAGGGAAAAGTAAATCTACTGGAATAAAATGCCTTCAGATTGGAAGCAACAGTAACATGAACAAAAGAAAGTAATAATAAACTGAAATACCTCAAATAACATTAATTTAAAGAATAATATGTAACATAGAAGAATTCATAAATTAAATTGAGAAGATAAATAAAAAGGAACATTGAACCTGATAAAAAGAGATAATCCTGAAAGTGAATAAAATCCTAAATCTAAATCCTAATCCCAAAAAGAGAGGAGGGAACCTCTTTCAAAACTAAATCTAAATCATGAAAAGTAACTAATTGGAGACTCTGCTTCGAATGGATGCATTCCCCCACTTCATAACCTCTGATCTGTGCCTTATGGACTGGGATTTGGGCCAAAAAGGGCTTCAGAAATCGCTGGGGGCATTTTCTGTAATTTCTAGTGCGTGGCCTCTGTCACGCGTCCGTGTGGGTCACGCGGTCGCGTCGTCTGGAGTTTTCCTTGTCACGCGGTCGCTTTAGTCATGAGTCCACGTCATATGCGTTTCGCTCATGGCGCGTGGTCGCGTCAATCACGCGGTCGTGTCGCTGTTAATTCGCGCTGGCATGTGGCCGTGTCGTCCATGCGATCGCGTCGTTGCTAGTTTCTTCAAAAACTCCGTTTTGTGCTTTCCTTCCATTTTTGTATGTTTCCTTTCCATCCTTTAAGTCATTCCTGCCTTAGAAGATCTGAAACTACTCAACACATGAATCACGGCATCGAATAGAAATAAAGGGTAATCAAAATAATTATTTTTAAGCATAGGAAACATGTTTTTCATATACATCACATAATAAGGAAGGGAAAGTAAAACCATGCAATTAATATGAATAAGTGGGTGAAGGATTGAATAAATCACTCAATTTGAGCACAAAATATATCATAAAATATGGGTTTATCACCCCCCAATCCTAATTCTCTCTTGTTCTTTTATCCTTTTATTCTTCTTTCATCATACTAATTTTTATGTCTTTCTATGTCCCTCTCTGTTTTCAGTTCTTCTTTGCTTGAGGACAAGCAAACCTTTAAGTTTGGTGTTGTCGCTACGCTTGTGGCTTTTCTGCTTATTTTAATAGCACCAAAGGGAGATGAATGTTCTTCATAGAGGAATAAGATGGCCACTAGCATATATGAGGTGGTTGAGTTCCCTTCATTCTATTTCTCTTCCGTTCTTATTTTTTTATTTTCTGTTTTCTATTGCTTTGATTACTTGCATGATCTTTAGTACTTTCAGTTCTTAGAATTAGTTTCATTCTATTATTTGTCTCATGTACTGCTCACTGAACTTGAATCTAAAAAAAAAAAGAAAAAGAAGTGATATATTACATGAGAAATTGAGTTTATATTGAAGAGTAGTCTTATTCACTTAAATGTGGTGGTATTTTCTGTGACACTGAATGCATGACATGAACAGTGCATATGTAAATTTGAATCAAAGAATGTTGATGTACAAGGAACAGGAATTTAGAGAACTATTATGAAGTCTCTACAATAAGTAAAAGTTTAATCCTTGAAGCAAAAGAAACAGCATCGAAAAAAAAGGATATAAAAGCAAGGTCCAAGGCTCTGAGCGTCAATGACTAGGGAAGTCAGACATGATTAAAAGCTCAAAGATTTGTTTCCCTAGTCACATGCTTGTGGTGTTCTTGTATCAAGTAATCCTTGAGACAAAACATTTAGAGTCGAGATCAATTGCAATTAGCAGAGTATGCCAAAGGCTTTGAGCACCACTGTCTGGGAGTAACTAAAAAAAATCAAAACTTAAAGAGAGTTCCCTAGTTAAGTGCTTGTGGTATTTCTGTGCCAAGTAAAGCATGAGACAAAACATTTAAAGTCACGGCTAGGCTCAAGGTGCAAAGTACCAAACAAAAGAAAAATTGTTGTGTTCAAGGGTTAAATTGAGTTATAAAAGATCAGAGAATTCATAATATTATCCGGATTCTAATTTCGAATGACACTAACATCCTTCTGATTCAAAGGAGAGTGAGATGCCAAAACTATTCAAGACTGCAGTTGTAAACCCCACTATAAAAAGAGACATGAGCTTAATCGAACTCTCATTCTCATGCAAATTCACATTCTAAGCGTATATTAATTTGGATGCTTGAGGACAAGCAACAATTCAAGTTTGGTGTTGTGATGCGTGAGCATCTTTCTTATCTTTTCCTAGTGAATTTGCTTTTAAATTATTGAGTTTAATTAAGAATTAATTATCTTTTAGCCACTATGGATGCTACTTTGAGTCTTGTGCAATTCTGTTTATTTTAGGTAGCATTTGGTTGGATTTGATGGAGCTTCCGCAGAAAAAGAGAAGAATGCTATATAGGGCAGAAATGCTTAGAGGATGGAGAGGAAGCTTGCACAAATGGAAGGAGCACAAGAATTAAACGAGATGACAGCGAGGAGCGATGCGTGCGCATACCTGATGCGTACGCGTGGATTGAAGATTTGCACAGTGACGCGTGCGCGTACCTGACGTGTACGCGTGACTGACGCCTACGCGTGAAAAACGCGAAGTGTAGAAAATGTTGATTAATTAATTCTGATTTAAAACTTTATTTTTATTTTAAAATAGGAAAAGATATTATTTTAGTTTTAGAAGATAGATTTTAAATTAATTAGGATTAGTTATAAAAGGGAATTGGAATTATTCCACAGGGGATTCCATTCCACCTCTACCAAAATACATTTTATCATAATCCTTATTTTCTCTTTGCCATGAGTAACTAAACCTTCACTGTTAAGGTTAGGAGCTTTGTCTATTGTATAGATTGATTTTATTGCTTTTCTATTTTAATTCATGTATTGATTTCTATTTCAAGAATTGTTTTCGTTCTTTATTTTATGAATTTGGGTGGAACGGAAGTATGACCCTCTTTCTAATTGCGTTCTTGTATAACTTGGAAAAGCTCTTTACTTGAACAACAGCTTGAAAACAAATTCTCCTAAATTTTAATTATCTGGATTTAACGGGATACGTGACATATAATCCTTTTATATTTGGGTAATTAGGATTTTTGTAGCATATAACTAAAATTGAACTTCACCCCCTAATTGGAATTAACTGACCAAAGAATTGGCTGTTAATGAATTTTAGAGGAGACTAGGAAGGTCTAAGGAATTAGGGTCTAGTCATATATAGTTTGCCATGAATTAAATCTTGCATGATTAAAATAGTTAATAAGAAAAGTCAATCTGGAAAATAGATAACTCTGAAGCCTTAACTGCCTTCTCCATATTTTATTCCCAACTTATTTATTTTCCTGTCTTCTATTTAATGCTTTTTGAACTCTCAACACTATTTTCTGTTGGCCTAACTAAGTAAATTAATCAACCATTGTTGCTTAGTCCTTCAATCCTCGTGGGATCGACCCTCACTCACCTGAGGTATTACTTGGTACGACCCGGTGCACTTGCCGGTTAGTTTGTGGGTTATAAATTCTGCACCATGTCACATATTTGCAGAAAACTAAATATGCGCACATTCGGGTCCTCTTGCGGATTGCCACTGAATTGGTCTTGCTATGTGTTCCATGGGTTACCTAAAACAGAGTGGTCGGTCTCGGGTGAGACCTTCTAGTCTGATTATAGCTGCCGTGTCCGACTTATTAGAGCGGAGGAGCTGCTCAGTCCTTGATCACTGGTGGGTGGTGGTACCTGCAAGAGACTCCGATGCTTAAGTCAGTACGGGTCTTAGCAGGTTTTTTGTAGAATTGGAGTATATGTTATACCTGGGTGTTTCAGTGTATTTATAGTAGTGTTGAGTGACCTTCCTTGAGATAAGTTTGTTATCTTATCTTATCTTTTGTGGGTGAGATCGCCTATCTTCTGGCCAGCTGCCTTCTGGTATGCGGTGACTCTTCTTTCTTGGGCCTCTTTGGGCTTCTGTGATGATTCATTCTGACCTCTTTGTGAAGATATCGGTGGTCGACCGAACTTCAAAGAGGTCGGTTGCTTTGTCTTCGTCCAACCCAGACCTTATAGCTCGGTCCAGGGTATGAACAATGTCCCTGCTTGAGCTTGGACCTTTCCATGAGATCGTGTTTTTATGAGACTCGATCTCTTTGGGGAAGTCGTGTTCAAGCATTTTGTCCGGTCTACTTCTCTATTCGTGAGTTTCGCGTTATTTAAATGCCGTTTTGAAAATGCGAAGCGTTTTTGCTTTCACTCCTTTATTACTGCATTTGTTTCTCGAGGGGGTTGCCTCCTTGGGAATACGCACGCGCTTTTAATGCCTATTGATTGTGCTTTTATTCTTTTGCGCCGTTTCTTTTCCCTCTTTGCAATTTGAAATTGAAAAGGAGTTTTATCTTTTCAGTTTCTTGCTTTCGTCTATTTCGTTTTCATTCTTTTGGAGAGAAGGCCTCTTTCTCTGGTTTACTTCCTTGATTCGCCCCAAGCTCTCCTATTTCTTTTGAAGCTTCAAAAGCTTTTGCTGGTGTGGGCCGTTCGTGCTTTGCCGTTCATCTGTTCTTGCTTCTTTTCTTCCTCGCAGGTTGGTGCTCTACTTTGTACCCTTTCGCTTTTTGCTTGCTTTGATTGTAGTTCTTCTTTGTGCTATACTGCTGCATGTTTTTTCTATTTGTACAAAGTTTTGATCTTGCTGAGTTTTTCTTGAAAAGGTTGATGCTTTTTGGTTTTGGATTTTTTTGTGTTTTTGTTTGTTGGAAGGGCTAGGGTTTTGATTTCCATTGCTTTTCCTTTATGTTTCCTCCTTTCTGTATCTGCATTGCCTCCAAAGGGTGCCCCTAGGGTTTAATGGTGACCATCGAGCCTTGGGGCACCCTTTTCGTTGTTATGTTTTGTTGGTTGCTGGTTGCATTTCTGTTTCTGTCCGAGTTACTTGGTAATGACCCTTGTTCCGTTTTCTTGTTGTAGGTGTAGTTTTCTATGTCTTCATGTAAAAATATTTGTTGAGATGTCTACAAAGGTGCCCCCTGGTATGGCTGACTGGTTAGATTCTATAGTGTTGATGTGTGTTACTATGTCCGATCTGGAGTATTGTGAGAAACTTAGGATGATGAAAAGAACTACGAGCTGGTTTCGCTCGATCCTAAGGAGAGAGTTAGTTTTCCTCCCTTAGGTCGAGCGAAGCGTCCTTTCTTCTATGCCTATGACTATTTCTTTACCCAACTAGGTATTACCCATCCTTTTACCGCATTTGAGAATGAAGTTTTGTGGAACTGCAATGTGGCCTCGTCGCAGCTTCATCCGAACTCTTAGGCTTTTATGAAGATTTTCCAGTTGTTATGTCAAGAGCTGGGTGTCCGACCTACCCTTTCCCTTTTCCTTTATTTTTTGTGCTGACCAAACCGGGGGCGGCCAAGAAGAAGGCTTCTTGGATCTCCTTCCGGGCTACCCAGGGAAAGAAAATTTTTTCATGTTTGATGACTCTTTTCGGGACTTTAAAAACTTTTATTTTAAAGCCCGGGTTGTTGAGGGTGTTCGCTCTTTCTTTCTGAATGAAAATGATGAGCTAACCGTTCCCTTATGGTGGCAAAAAGATATTGTAACGCTTAAGTATTCGTGGGAGAGTCTGGATGAGGTAGAGAGGGCCTTTGTAGGCATCTTGGAGGAGAACTGGGGGGAGCCTCCTCATTTGGACACGAATAAATTTTTAAGGGATCCGGCTCTCCTTCGCTCTGAGCTAGGTAGTGTTCAACTTCTTTATTAGCCAGTCTTTTCTTGTTTATTCGTTTGGATTTTGCATTTCTCTATCACGTGACTTGTTTTTATGGTTTCCTCTTCTCTTTTTCAGAGATGGTGGCTCATTCTGACTCGATGAAGTTCCTCAGGAAGACCAAGAAGATGGTAGCTACCCAACAGATTCAAAACAAGGCATCAGGGGAGGGTTCTAGCCAGGTTCCCCCAAAAAAGCTGGAGTCTGACCCTCAAGGTCCGAGGAAGGTCATCCTGACACCTCGGGTTCAGATAGTTCCTACTGAGCCTCCCTCTTCGACTTCTGGTGCCGCCTCCTCCCCTACTTCGTCTGGTCCCCCTCCTAAGAAACCGAGGATTGCTGGGACTTTTGATTTGAATGCTAAAGACTTTGATTGCGTGGCTTTTGCTTCGGAACTTATTGCCCCTTATGGCTAGGTTCCTACTGTTGATGTGTCAATCCTTCACCACCTCAACTTTATATCAAGCAATAGTATCCGGATGGCGAATATCAGTGTTGCTTTGTCATGAGTTGTTAGAGAGTCTCCCGTGCATGCCACCAAGGCTTTTCTTGAAGATGCCAAGGCTGAATATGAGAGGGTGGAGGGGTTGAAGCGTGAGTGGGAGGCCAAGACAAGAGTGTGGGTTTGGAGCTTACAGTGGAGAAGGAGAGGGCTAGGGCCATTGTTATGGAAGCGGCTGCTAACTTGGCTAAAGATATGGCCAAGAAGGCTAAGAAGAGTTATACCTGGGCCTATGGCGAGCTGTTGGAAACCAGGGAGAGGCTTCAGTCTGCTCAGGATTACTATGCCAGCCTCCAAGGTCATGTGGTGAATGGCATGACTGCGTTGTATGAAAATTTAAAGGCCCATGTCCGAGTTCTTGCTCCCGATGTCGACCTCTCCTTATTCAGCATGGACAACGTTATGGAGGATGGGAAAATTGTGCCTGCCCCTGATGATGATGATGAGGGTCCTCCTTTAGTGTCGACAGCCAAAGTTTCTGCAGCCCCTCCTGTTGGGTCATCCGCAGTTCCTTCTGCCGAGGTGATCCCTCCTGGTCCTGAGCCCGACATTGAAATCTTGAATGGTCTGGACGGAGTTGTTGGAGCTACCCCGATCTCGGTTATCGCTCCTTTATAATTCTCTTTTTCATATCTCCTTTAATATGTATTTGATGTGGTCCGACCTGTGGACCTTTTGAACTTCTGGTTTTGTAACCTTTTTTGGGTGATTTCTTGACATTTCTGCTAGTTTCTTCTTAGCAACCTTTGTTTTTTAATCAAAACACTTTTAACTCTTGGGTTGTCATTGGATAACCCTTAAGCCATTAATGTTTTAATTTTTGTATTTCAGCTTGTCTTGATGATGCACCGATTTAACCCTTTATGATTTTTGGTGTCTTTGGCAACGTGCCCCCTAGGATGTAGATGTTTGGGTTTTCTTGATTCATCGCCTTTTTCAAGGTAGTGTCTGCTTTGCCGACCTCTACCTTTTCCTTTTGGAACGTGCTGACGTCGTCCTTTATGGCTTGATGTTCGGGCTTTTTAGTCGGTTTCCAACAACTTTTTTAGGTAGTGTTCTTATATAGAACCTTTACTTTTATAGTTTTGGATGACTTTTTAGCTCCGTCTTGAGGTTGCGCTTCCACTTTAAGTAGCGTCCCTTTTCAGGGCTTGTACGTTTTAGCTGAGCACTTCGGGCCTAAGTTTTTCAGCCTTTTTGGCCTTTGTATGGTGTTTGTTCCCTTTTTAGTGATCCTTTCATTGGTCCGTCTTCTCTGTCGGGCCTTCTCAAGTTATTTCTAGTAATCCCATTTTTAGTCCGACCTCATCAGGTCATTTTATATGGGTTACTTTTATAACTTCTTGCATTAATTCGAGCTTTATCGTTTTACCTAGCCAACCTCTCTTGGTCGGGTGATGAATTTTGCGTTTATGAGCGTCAATTAATGCGTCTTGATAGGAAACTTTCTTAGGGAACCTTAAAATTTTATTCAAGTAATAAGATAAAAAAATATGAATAAGAATGTGTACATGCAGGTGCTTATCCTTCTAGTTCGGGCAACCTTCAGATCTTGGCCTGGCGCCTCATTAAAAAATCCTTTAGGAAAAAGAGTGCGACTTGGCCTAAGATCTTTTTCTAGCTATAGTACCTCCTTAGATTACAGGCATGCCATGACCTAGGTAGCTCCCGCCCTTGGAGGTCGGCCACCCTATAGTAACCTTTTCCTAGTACTTTTGTGACTCGGTATGGCCCTTTCTAGTTGGCTACTAGCTTCCCTTCTCCTGACCGACCTGCTCTGATATCATTCCGGATTAAGATGAGGTCATTGGTGGTGAATCTTCATTGGATTACCTTCCGATTATACCTTAAGGCCATTCGACGCTTTAGCGCTTCCTCTTTAATCCGAACTCTTTCTCGAACTTCTGGAAGTAGATCGAGCTCTTCCCTTTGTGCTTGGAAGTTGGTGTCCTCGGTGTAGAAGCTCACCTTAGGGGACCTTTTTTCTACCTCTACGGGAATCATTGCCTCCATTCCATAGGCAAGTCGGAAGGGTGATTCCCCGGTGGTGGAGTGTAGGGTCGTCCGATATGCCCATAGGACTTGCGGGAGCTCTTCAGCCCAGGCTCCTTTTGTGTCCTGTAATCTTCGTTTTAACCCGGCCAATATGACTTTGTTGGCGGCTTCCGCTTGTCCGTTGGCTTGTGGGTGTTCTACAGAGGTAAACTGGTGCTTGATTTTCAGATCGGCTACCAAGTTCCTGAAGCCTGTGTCGGTGAATTGAGTCCCATTGTTTGTGGTGATGGAGCATGGGACCCCAAACCTTGTGACAATGTTTCAGTATAGGAACTTCCAACTTCTTTGGGTGGTGGCGGAGGCTAATGGCTCTGCCTCGATCCACTTTATGAAGTAGTCTATTCCTACAATGAGGAACTTGACTTGCCCTGATCCCTGGCGGAATGGTCCGAGGAGGTCGAGGCCCCACTTTGCGAATGGCCAGAGTGAAGTGACGCAGATGAGCTCTTCGGGTGGTGCGATATGAAAGTTGGCATGTTTTTGGCATGGTGAGCATGTTTTGACGAACTCTGTTGCTTCCTTTTGCAAGGTCGGCCAGTAAAAACCAGCTCGTAGTACGTTTTTGGAAAGAGCTCGTGCCACAAGGTGGTTGCCACACATGCCACTGTGAACTTCTTCTAAGACTTTCCTTGTAGCGGAGGTTTGAATGTATTTTAGGAGGGGTGTGGAGATTCCTCTCCTATATAGGACATCATGCACTATGGTGTAGTACTGTGCTTCTCGTACTAGCCTTTTTACCTCCTTTTTATCCGCAGAGAGTGTTTCGGATTTGAGGTAGCTGATTATGGGAGTCATCCACCCTTGGTCCTGGCCTGATATGCTTAGGACCTTCTCTTCTTCCGAGGTTGATGGATTTTGTAGTGTTTCTTGGATGAGGCTTCTAATGTTACCCCCTGGTTTGGTGCTGGCTAGTTTTGAAAGTGCATCAGCCCAGACATTTTGTTCCCGATGTATACGTTGGATCTTGTATCCCGTGAGCTTTCTGAGTTGTTCTTTGGTCTTGTCTAGGTATTTCTTCATGATGGGATCCTTGGGCTGGTAGCTCCCTTCTATTTGTGAAGTGACTACTTGTGAGTCACTGAAGATGGTAAGCTTTTGGGCTCCAACTTCCCTAGCCAACTTCAAACCAGCCAATAGGGCCTCATACTCGGCTTGGTTATTTGAGGTAGGAAACTTGAACTTTAAGGAGAGTTTGAGTTGAGTTCCTGGTCACTTTCTAGGATGACACCCGCTCCACTCCCGGCTTTGTTTGATGAGCCGTCAACGTAAAGGTTCCAGTTAGTGGGGGGTGCCTGGGGCGTCGGTGTATTCTGCGACGAAGTCGGCCAGGTATTGAGACTTGATAGCTGTCTGAGCTTCATACTTAAAGTCAAATTCGGACAACTCCACTGCCCATTATAGGATTCTTCCAGCTAAGTCAGTTTTCTGTAGGATACCTTTTATGGGTTGGTTGGTCCGTATTCTGATGGTGTGGGCCTGAAAGTATGGTCGGAATCGTCAGGAAGTGAGTATAAGGGCGTAAGTGAACTTCTCTATCTTTTGATAGTTTAGTTCAGCCCCTTGTAGAGCCTTATTGATAAAGTAGATTGGTTGTTGTCCATTCTCATCTTCCCTGACTAGGGCTGAGGCTATAGCCCAACTTTCCATGGCGAGGTATAGGATCAGCTCCTCTCCTTGCCGAGGTCGGGTTAGAATGGGTGGTTACCCCTGAATGTCTTGATGTCTTGGAAGGCTTGTTCACACTCTGGG
>NC_029785.2:37104903-37136508 GCF_000816755.2 Arachis ipaensis | reverse complement strand
CTTCCTTAGTGTTGTGTAGAAAGGGAGAGATTTCAAGGCCAATCCGGCTAGGAATCTAGACAAAGCCGCTAGTCTCCCGTTGAGTTGTTATACCTCTTTGACGCAGGTCGGGCTTTTCATGCTGAGTATGGCCTGGCATTTATCCGGGTTTGCTTCAATCCCTCTCTGGGTTATCATGAAGCCTAAGAATTTGCCAGCTTCTACCGCGAAAGTGCACTTTGCAGGATTTAGTCTCATCCCATGTCTTCTTATGGTGTCGAACACTTCGGCGAGATTAGATAATAGTGCTTCTTCTCTTTTTGACTTCACCAGCATGTCGTCTACGTAGACCTCCATCAGCTTTCCAATGTGGTTGGTGAAAACTTTTTTCATCAACCTCTGGTATGTCGCCCCTGCGTTCTTGAGTCCAAATGGCATGACTATGTAGCAGTAGTTTGCTTTTGGGGTTAAGAACGAGGTTTTCTCTTGGTCGGGTTGATACATCGGAATTTGGTTGTATCCCGAGTAGGCGTCCATGAAGGAAAGGTACTGGTATCCTGATGAGGCGTCGACTAGGGTGTCTATATTCGGTAGTGGATAGGGATCTTTTGGGCAGGCTTTGTTGAGGTCGGTGTAATCAGTGCACATCCGCCACTTTCCATTTGACTTTTAAACCAACACAACATTGGCCAGCCATAATGGATACTTAACCTCCCTTATGAACCCTGCTTCTAGTAAGGCCTGTACATGTTCTTCCACGGCTTGTGATCTTTCTGGGCCGAGCTTTCTGCGTCTCTGTTGCACTGGTCGAGATCCGGGGTACATTACCAGTTTGTGGCACATTAAGCCGGGATCTATGCCAGGCATATATGCGGCCTTCCATGCGAACAGGTCGGAATTCTCCTTTATGAATTTTATCAGTGGCTCCTTTAAGTCTTCTTTAAGTTTTGCACCTATGTTCGTCGTTTTATCTTGGGTATCTCCGACTTGAACCTCTTCGATCTCGCCTTCCAGTTGAGGATGAAGTTCTTCGTGAGCTCGGGTTCCCCCGAGTTTAATAGTGTTGGTTTCTTTTCCTCTCTGGAGTCGCCTTTAAGGTTCAGACTTTCGTTGTAACAGCGTCGCACGTATTTTTGGTCTCCCTTTATGGTGACAATCCCTTCTGGAGTTGGGAACTTCATGCATAGGTGTGGAGTGGAGACCACCGCGGCGAGTTGATTTAGCGTTGTCCGACCTATGAGGGCATTGTAAGCGGAGCTCACGTCGACGACGATGTAGTCTATGCTTAGCGTTCTAGATCACGTTCTTTTTCTGAAGGTTGTGTGTAGTGGGATGTACTCGAGTGGCTGGATTGGGGCGTCTCCGAGCCCGAATAGGCCATTTGGATACGTTCTGAGCTCTTTTTCTTGTAGGCTGAGCTTGTCGAAGGTGGATTTGAATAGGATATCTGCAGAGCTTCCTTGGTCGACCAGTGTTCGATGGAGGTTGGCATTGGCTAATATGATGGTAACGACCATGGGGTCATCATGCCCAGGGATGATGCCCGTGGCGTCTTCTTGAGTGAAGGTGATAGTGGGAGGTCGGGTGACCTGTCCCCTTCTCCGACATGGTACACCTCTTTAAGGTGTCTTTTGCGGGATGACTTAGAGATCTCTCCTCCTGGGAATCCTCCGTTGATAATGTGAATATGTCTTTCAGGGGTGTGAGGGGGACGTTCAGCTCGTCCGCCTTCTTCGTCCCTTCTTCTCTTTTTTGGTTCATCCCCTCTGTTGGCTATGAACCGATCTAGTCTCCCCTCTCGCGCCAGTTTTTCTATGACATTCTTGAGGTCGTAGCACTCGTTGGTAGGGTATCCGTAGATTCGGTGGTATCCGCAATACTCTGTCCGACTTTCTCCTCTCTTATGTTTAATTGGGCGAGGGGGTGGGCTCTTCTCAGTGTTGCATATTTCTTAGTAGACGTCCACAAGGGATACCCGAAGAGGAGTGTAATTGTGGTATTTTCTGGGTTTCTCTGCAGATTGGTCTTGTTTTTTCCTGGACTCTTTATCCTTATCCCGAGGTGGGTAGGAGAATCCGGTTTTTGAGGTTTCTCCTAATCGAGAGTTCTCCTCCATGTTGATGTACTTTTCTTCCCGTTATTGTACCTCGTTCAGAGGTGTTGGATGTTTCTTGGATATGGAGTGGCTAAAGGGTCCTTCTCGTAGGCCGTTGATGAGTCCTATGATGGGTGCTTCTGTAGGGAGATTTTGTATGTCAAGACATGCTTTATTGAATCTTTCCATATAGCTGCGGAGGTTTTCCCGATCTCCTTGTTTAACTCCTAACATGCTTGGCGCATGTTTGGCTTTATCCCTCTGAATGGAGAACTTGGTGAGGAAATTTTTGGCAAGATCGTCGAAGCTTGCGATCGATCTTGGAGGCAGGCTGTCGAACCACTTTATTACCGTCTTGGTCAAGGTGGTCAGAAAGGCTTTGCAACAGGTTGTGTCCGAGGCATCCGTGAGGTACATCCGACTCCTAAAGTTGCTGAGATGATGACTTGGGTCGGATGTACCATCATATGGTGTCATGTTAGGAGCTTTGAAGTCTTTCGGGACTTTAGCCTTCATGATTTCCTTTGTGATGGGTCTTGGTCCTTATGGGGGATATCTTCGCGGTGTGACCGAGTTATTTTACTTTTGAGGTCGGCTTCGAGCTTTAAGAGCTTGTCTTCCAGTTCTCGACGCCGTCTTGTTTCTCTCCGGAGATCTCGCTCGACCCCTCGCTGCCGTTCGGCTTCTTGTTCAAGCTGTTTGAGGCAATCCTGCTGTTCACGGAGGGCATCTAATACTTTCGTGTTCTGAGGTTGCTTGTCCCCCTTGGATTGGTGTGTGTCTTTTGATGCGGCGTCCGTGCTCTTAAGCGGCGTTCCTTCTTCCAACCCAGAGTTATGGTCGTTGGCAGGGTTGTTTGCCATGTCAATGGGATGACTTCCAGATTCCCCAGCAATGGCGCCAATGTTCCGTGGGTTACTTGAAACAGAGTGGTCAGTCTCAGGTAAGACCTTCTAATCTGATTATAGCTGCCGTGTCTGACTTGTTGTAGCGGAGGAGCTGCTTAGTCCTTGATCACTAGTGCGTGGTGGTACCTGCAAGAGACTCCGATGCTTAAGTCAGTACGGGTCTTAGGCAGGTTTTTTGTAGAATTGGAGAATATGTTATACCTGGGTGCTCCAGTGTATTTATAGTAGTGTTGAGTGACCTTCCTTGAGATAAGTTTGTTATCTTATCTTATCTTATCTTTTGTGGGTGAGATCACCTATCTTCTGGCCAGCCGCCTTCTGGTATGCAGTGACTCTTCTTTCTTGGGCCTCTTTGGAATTCTGTGGCGATTCGTTCCGAGCTCTTTGTGAAGAGATCGGCGGGCGACCGAACTTCGAAGAGGTCGGTTGCTTTGTCTTCGTCCAACCCGGACCTTATAGCTCGGCCCAGGGTATGAACACTATGACAATTGAATAAAAGAGGGATTTAACTCAAAGTTGTTGGCCACAACAGCCGGCCTCACTATGCTACTGCTGCAACTATCAATGGTAGGAGTGGTAAAATCTACAAGAGTTCTCTTTGTATTGTTTTGTCCTTCAGCTATCTTCTTCTCCTCTTCTTTTCTGGTTCTTGCTTGCTTTCTTAATCAGAATAGAGTCAATTTAATTTTAGGATCGTATTGATGAAGAGATTCTTCCGAGCTTTTACTCCATTCAATCTCATAATCGTATTGAAGGAGATCTTTAGAATTATTACTTCCTTGCATGCACAAAAAGGAAACAAATAAAAGGCACTAGTGGAGGGAATGAAATTTAAAACAATAAGAGAGAAATATTGGGAAAAAAAGCACATCAAACTTGATTCAAAGTAACGTATAAAAATAAAAAGGGAGAATAAACTAAAACCCTAATGATGTAAAGAAATAAACTCAAACAGAAACCCTAATAATTAAAAAGATGTAAACAGAAACGAAAACCCTAATAATGAAAAGAAAATAAGACTAGAATGAAAACAAAATAAATAAGATCTAATTTAGCAATATAACCCAAAGTATGATGTCCATCTCAACTAATTCTCAGCAACGGCACCAAAAACTTGATGAGCAAAAACTGAAGCTCACGGATACCGGTAAGTGCACTAGATCGTTTAAGTAATACCACAATGAGTGGATATCATTCCCACGAGGATTAAAGGATTGAGCACACAAATATCAAATTACATCACTAATTAGATCAAATAGAACCTAGATTGAGGAACGTTGAAGAACCCTAAAATGCTTGAATGATTGGAAACATGAAAGTTGAATGCTTCAGAGGAAGCAGTGATTGTTAAATTGGAAGAAATCAATGCTGAGGAATTTCTAGGGTTTTGGAGATGTTCATGTCCTCGAGAGAATCAAACCTTGTTAACCTAATTCTAAAGTTTACAAATCTCTGTTCACGACGAACCTAAAGTAACCAATTTCCAATATCTCGGCTCCTCGGTTTCTCTTTAATTTATCAACCGCCGATGTCTTGGTCGATCAGTTAATCAAAGAGGTTAAGTTCAAAAATCCAATTCAGTTTCTCAGTGAGAAAACACATTTTTTGAGAATTGTTCTAATCTGAATTATATGTCACATATTCAAAACTAGGGTAATCAAAAATCATGTATTGTGTCGCACATTTAGAAAACCACTATGTCTAGTTTATTCAAAAAGTTATGAGAAAGTGTTTTGAAGCACGATTTGAAAATAAGTTCTGTTGAATCAGTAAACAAATCCAAAACGGGATTAGCACACCTGTCAATGCTACTAATCCTTTAGTGATGAAGAACGAAATACTCAATCATAAACAGATTAATGCAAAGCTTTTAGACAAAGGAAACCTTAGATTAATAAACTATTGAAACATGAACAGAGCTCCTAAACTTTTGACAAAGGTTTAATGACTCATACTGGGTACAAAATTTAAGATGAAAGTGTTATAGAGGAACTTGGTTCTCCCCTTTGTGAATCCAATTCACTTATTTATACCTAGGGTTTCTTATTCAAAATTCAAACCTAATCTTATCTTAATCAGAATAATTAAGATAATATCTAATTAATTCAAATCTTGGAATTCAAAATAAAATTACATTCAAAACTAATAAATCACAGAATCTTCTTTAATTTTCAGTTTGAAATCAAATCTTTGAAATTGGGCATTGGAGAATGATCACTGGAGGTTGCACTGGGTTGGTCTTCTTGATCAGGGTGTGCCACGCTGATTTCATGTGTGGCACACACCCTTGAACCTTGTTTAGGGCATGACATGCCCTGTTTGTACGTGGCACTCCCAAACTTGTCTTGCTCCAGGGGCTTCACTTGGTCCTTAGGCATGGTACGCCTTTCATCTCTCGTGGCACGCCTTGTTTGGTTTTCATAGGGTGTGGCACACCTTGCTTCAGTGTGGGACGCTCCAATTTTTTAAATGAACTCGTGCGTACGCACAAGACATGCATACGCACAACATGGGAATAACTCCTTTAGGGCGTGGCCCGCATTGCTCCAGCGTGGGATGCCTTCCTTTAATGTGGCACGCCTCAACTTTGGTGATTGTAGGGCGTGGCATGTACATGTATAGCGTGGCACGCCCCCTTTGTTTAAACTTGTGCATACGCACGAGGCATGCGCACACACAACAATGTTGTTTTTAAACTTGTGCGTACGCACAAGGTATGTGTACACACAACTTTCTATTCTCTTGAGAAGCTTTGTTGTGTTGCCCTTTGATCAACTTCTCCTTGCTACTTGATTTTCTTCTCTTTACTCCTGTATTTCCTCGAAACACTTAGTAAACACCTTAGTAGCAAAAGATACTTAAAAGTAATGAGATTAGAAGATGAAACTGTAATTAAATCTAAGAAAATAAGAATTAAAAGCAAGATGTGGCCGTCGGAAGAGAGCTCCAATGATGGTAGAGAATTCTGGCGACGTTTCTGGTGACCTTCTTCTTCTTTGTGTTTGCTGTTTCTTTTTCTTTAACACACCGCTGCATCCACTTCCGCCATGGCAGCTGAAAAAAGGGCGTCATGACACGCCGCTGCACCTCGTCGCGTTTTTTGTGTTCGCCGCCTCTTCTTCTTCAACATGCCGCTGCATCCCCTTCTGCCATGGCAGCTGAAGAAGAAGACCGCCATGGCACGCCGTTGCACCTCGCCGCGTTTTTCATGTTCGCCTCCTCTTCTTCTTCAATACGCGGCTGTATCCCCTTTTCTGTCCCCTTCCGCCATGGCAGTATCTCGCCGCATTCTTGTTTTCGCCACTTTTTCTTCTTCAACACACAGCTGCGTCCCTTTTGTGTCCCCTCTACCATGGTGGCACTTCGTCGCTGCGTCTCCTTCCACCATGAAAAAGAAGAAGAAGAAGGGTCTCCTCTGCCATAGCAGCCGCCGTATCTCCTTCTGCGATGGCAAAGAAAAAGAACATCAGAAATGTTGCCAGAACTCTCTCCCATTATCAGAACTCTCTTCCAACCGTCACATTTGTATTTTTCATTCATTGTAACATCATTATTTCATGGTTGGATAATTTTGTCAAATTTTAAAATTTTTGAGGAGCTATTTTATTAATAACAAAAGTCAGGTATCATTCTGTGCCAAAATCTTTTGAATATCAATTTAGGATTTACCTATTTATTTTTTTGACATCTTTGTTAGAACTAAAATCCTTAGGAATCTTTCGGTAAAAATAAGTTTAAAATCACGGTTCACGATGGACGGGGGTCAGCAGTGTCTATTTTGTTGGCAGGGAAGGAGGAAAAGGATCTATCTCATTCTCCTGAAGAAGGCGACACTACTCCATAGTTACACTTGTTTCCCTGTTGAGATTTCATTGGATCCAATGCTGCATTAGTTTTTTCTCTCTCAATCTCTGATTCGCAATCCGAATCAGCCCTGCGGGTTTGACTTAGGAAGACTTAAGTATACCAATCACTAAATAATTTCAAATCCTCATTTTCATTTTCATCTCCTTGGTGTGTGGGATCAATTAGATCTCGTTTTTGTATTGGTAAAAATGGATCAATTGTCAGCTATCAGTGAGGAACTCGCCGAGATCGATGGCCGCATAGCCGATAATTTCCGCTCTCTAGCGTAATCTTACTAACCTTACCAATTTCCAACTGATTCTGATTCTGATTCTGAATTCCCTATTATTGGTGTTGGGCAGGAATGGCTTCCAGAAGCTTGACAAGATTAAAGATTCCAGCAGACAGAGCAGGCAGCTCGAAGACCTCACTGACAAAATGCGCGACTCCAAACGGTAAAATGCACTAATAATACACACCTCTTTGATCTTTTCATGACTATGATGATGATGATGATGATGATGATGATGATGATGATGATGATGATGATGATGGTCGTGATGGTGATTCACATGTTGCCTTGCTTGTGGTTGACCACATATCAGGTTCCACAGACAATGAGGGTTGGCACAGGTGTAGAGACCCGAAATGTATCTAAAAGGATGTGGGTTTGAATCCTTTCTGCCTAATAAAGGTGCCTTTGATAGGTGATTTATAAGAAATTTTTATTAAAAGGGCAGCCGTGGCCATTTCTATGACTTCAACCGTCATACAGAGACAACTCAACCGTTGCTCCAAGACCCCCCTTCATAATAGATTTTTATTATCGAAAAAAAAGTGTATTGTACATTTTATTAAGACTAGGATATTTGGGCAGTGGCTAATAAATACAAATTAAGTTGGGATTGTCACCATTGACAGATCTTTGTTAAATGTAAAATAATCAGAACCCAACCCTTGGTTTGTGTGTGCAGTGACAAATGTGTTGTTGTTGTTTGGTGCTTTCTAAAGCTTTGTTTTTGTTACTTTCATGAAACCATTAGTTTTGGAAGCATAGCTAGTCACTGAGCATGAACAATCACAACCTTTTAAGAATTGAGGTTTTGGTTTTACTCTCTATGGTCACTGTCTCACTGAAGTGCTTGTATGTATGTATGGTTGGGTATACTTTTTCAGTCTTATAAAAGAGTTCGATAAAGAGGTGAAAGCTTTGGAGGCTAATTTTGACAGAGAAACCACCAAAATGTTGAATGACAAGAAGCAGTCGATGGTGAGATGTTAGCTCTAGAAACCTTAAGGCTGTGTTTGTTTACAGGCACAAAATTGTGTTTGGCAGATGAGACATGAATAGAGATATTGTGTCCAAAGACACTGAATTAATATATTTTGTGTCCATCCTAGCAGGAAGGACACAAAGATACTAACAAGAGACACAACTTATTTTTCATTTTTTCTTTTATTATTCTTGTTAATTTTTCATAATTATATTTTTTATTATTATATTTTTCTTCCCAAATTTTTTGAATGAAAAAAATGAGAATAAATTGGACTTTTATAATTTGTTCTAGTTTATTACCAAATAAAATACAAAAATACTAATTTTTGTGTCTCTGTCCTTTGTGTCTTATTCTCAGTGTCTTATCTTGTGTTATCAAACGCAGCCTAAGTTTCTGTTTTTGCTACCAGTTGTTATCTTTGGTACATTCTCCTTAAATTATCTTTGGAATCAATCAACTTAACTGATGAATGTTTCTGCATTTGCTGTCTTCTGTTGCAGATCAAAGAGCTCAATTCATATGTCGCTTTGAAAAAACAGTAAGTGAATGTATCATAATAGTAGTAAGGGTTTGCCTGTTTGGCATGCATAAAATTTTCCCATGATCATATGATATGGCTTCAACGTCCATTGAATGTTGAAGTCAGATCGTTGTTGCATGAGTAGCATGATCTCCTTGATGGTATTGATTGACAATTGCATGATTTTATTGCAACACAGATATGCTTCAAATATTGAGAATAAGAAAATTGAGCTGTTTGAGGGAGCCAATGAAGGTTTTGCAGAAGAAAATGTCTTGTTAGCATCCTGTAAGCTTATGGTTTATTCTAGCATTCATGTATCATAGATATAACATGCTTTCAGAAGCAAAATAAATGAAAATTCTGTTATCAATTTGTTTTAGTATATGCAGAAATAAGTAATAGAACAAGCTTAGTTGATTATGTTTTTTCAATCAATAAATATTTTTCAGCTCATATGTGGTAGAGGAATGCTTTTTGTTGTGCTTGTTATATATAGTTCAATGCGGTGTTAATTTGATTGAGACATCATCAAGTTGATGCAAATCTTGATGCAATTGGTGGGTGTGGGGGGATGGGGGTGTTAATTTGATTGAGACATCATCAAGTTGATGCAAATCTTGATGCAATTGGTGGGTGTGGGGGGATGGGGAGCATACATTAAAAACGTGGACAGAAAGAAAGACTGTCATTCGTCTCTAATATTCTTCTCTAATATTCTTCTCTAAACTAAGCTTCCTTGTATACTTAGCTGAAATTCTTTTTTACAATAACGATTCGATTAATCTGGCACATTTGTCATGTAAACATTTCCTTTACAGCAATGACAAATCAACAGCTAATGGATAATGGGAATCGGATGATGGATGAGACAGATCAAGCCATTGAGAGGGGAAAGAAGGTTGTTTTATTTCTTATGTAGTGTTTCAATTTCTACTCATTTTATTGTTTGCTAAGTTGACAGCTTAGTTCCACAAATCATGCTTGTATACTTTAACTAAGGTCGGACTTGAAAACGTTGTTACCAGCTTTACCATTTTATCCTCCCATCTTGAGGTTTCTTATTTGTATCTCATTGTTTGTGGTGTTGTTTATTTTACACCTTCTCATCATTTTGCTTCCTAAATATCCCAGGAAAATTTCGTCATTTCTTCACAACACTTCCTTGCTGATTAAATTTATGAACACTGTAGTTATATAAGTAATTCTGTACCAGTTTAATTTTATGGTCCTGAAGCATCTCCATCTCAAACACAAGCTGGAGAAAATTTGATTATTGTTTACACATCTCCTGTAATTCTTCTCTTGGGTATTTCAAAATCTCAAAATCAGTGAAATTTGTTTGAGGAGGCATAGTAAAAATATTTTATTATTTTTGTTCTTTTTTTATTTTCATATTCAAAGGTAGCATATTCCTTTTGCATCGTCAATGCTGGATCTTAATGTTTCTTTGTGGTAGTACTTTAAAATCTTCTACCATGTGATGTTATTCATGCACCTCATTTGATTAATGTGGAAAAATTTGGATTTTATGTGCAGTCACCTTTAGACCACAACTGAACTCTCAGTCTCTTTGCTCCACTTAATGTGATTGCATGAAGGATAGAGGAAGAAACAGTTAAAAGAGTGTTTGTGTTAATAATCTGGATATTTGAACTTTTTATTGAAAAAAAATCTGGATATTTAAATTCAGCTCCACGTTTCTGAGGGTAAATGGGGAACATGTCTGATGGAAATTTATTTATTTGAGTCTACTTGCATTAACAGGTTGTTCAAGAAACAATAACTGTCGGTACAGAGACTGCAGCAGCTCTGAAGGCTCAGGTATGAAACTTAGGCTCATTCTACCCCTTCTCTTTAAAAAAAAATGAATTTGACTGGGGAACTAAGGGCTGTATTTGCTTCCTTGTTTAGACAGAACAAATGAGCAGAATTGTCAATGAATTGGATTCTATCCATTTCTCTATAAAGAGAGCCTCGCAGTTGGTCAAGGAAATCGGTAGGCAGGTCAATTTCTACAGGATCCACTTCAATTTATGTAGAATATAGTTGCTATAGGAAGCTTTCATTTTTTTTTAACTCACTGGAGATTTTTCAACAGGTTGCTACTGACAAGTGTATTATGGGATTACTTTTCCTTATTGTAGCTGGAGTAGTTGCTATCATTATTGTAAAGGTATGACCATATGACTGTAAGAGTAGTTCACTTCTTAAATCTCGTTTAATTCAGAATCATTATCTTCTATTATTGTCATGTTTCAATATTAATTTATCAGAACTTAGGTTAATTGTTTACTCATGGTATACATTGCTTGACAATGGGATCATGTTTTTTTGTTGCATATGAAGCATACTATTGATCTGTTGATTAATCTTTCAAAAGAACATCCATAGTTCCATCTTCAAGTCTTCACGTAGTATCCAGTTTTTGATTGCCTATCTCCATTAAAGATCCATGGTTGTAGTTTTTAGGTACTTTTGATATGATGTGTATCAAGGTCTGTTTGCTTCTTGTGATAATGATAAGAAATTTCTCACATATTGTCCTTAATTTCGGGGAGAGCAAACAAAAAAGCACTCCAAGAGAAATGCTGAGTAAATGTACAACCTGTGCTGCTGTGTGATGATAATCACAAGAAATTTCTCACATATGATCATTGTTGTTGGCAGAGCAAACAAAAGGCATTTCAAGATCTACTTGTTTCAGTTTGTTAACAATGAACAAACGCCAAGTAAATGTACTAAAATGGAAGATAGCCTTACCTTGTCTAAAATGTACCAAAATAAAAGTTAGTCTTAATACATTTTGAGATCTATAAATGTAATGTTAAAAGAAATGTTTTTGGTACTTACTATTTCTCGTACACGGAGCAAACTCATTTTCCTGCACCATTTGATTGAATTTTGGATCCAATTCTATTTGGTCCCATACTCCATCTAATGGTAGAGAAGAGTGAATTGGCTTGGTATATGAGGAAGAATAAGTCCATGTAAGTCAACTCTTTTCTTGAACATCCCCTTGGTTCATTTTTTCTGCTAGGACTAGGTTCCGAAGGCCACCTCTGCAATGCACTTGCTAAACTGCTTCTTGTTGTTCTGTTTTCTTAATTTATTTATTTAATTTTTATTTATTGTCTCTAATCATGTTAAGTTTGTCTCTCAAATTTTCAGCTTGTACACCCAAACAACAAGGACATCCGAGACATTCCCGGATTAGCTCCTCCAGCCATGAACAGAAGACTGCTTTGGAGTCAAAGTCACAGTTAAGTAATCAGAATTAACAACTGTGATGCGCTCAGGGAGAGACAGTAAAATGATCGAAGGTAGACTTTGCGATAAGCTCATGAGATTGATTCACATGCTCTTTGGTTTGATGATGACATTGGCTGCAGCTGTTGGAAAATTCGTGTTGCTATTAATTGGTTGGGTTTGTTTATTTTTACATAAATAGTGTAGGGGTTGATTAACCTGAAGAGTGATATACTATGGGTCTAGGCCTGCACTTTTGATTTATTTATTTATTTTTCTTGAACTGAACATTTTTCACTGAAGCTGCCGGCTATAGAATCATAGGGAAAAGCCAATCAAATGATCCCTCAGGAGTGTTTTGTTGATTATAGTGTTGTCAAACTTGTAACATACATGTATTGAATCTTTTATTCTATGATTTATTTACTATTATTATTCTTGGTTAATTAACATGAAGCATGTGTTTGGTTTTGAGTTGAAATTTTTATACATGGAAATCTTACTCCAGTTGGGGTATGTTGGATTGAGGATGAAAATAAGAGTAATTAAGAAGTGAATTTGGTACTTGGGAATAATTTTTCTTTGGGTAAATGTAAGGTATCAGAAACTGTTGAAGAAACAGAGAGAGAGAGGCGAGTAGAAGAAGAAAGGGAATGAGGAATTGTTAGATCTGAAATCTGGTCACATTGTAAAATTACTCACTGATTCTTTTACGTTACAGAGTACTTATACACAGCTTGATGAGCTGGAGAGTTAGTTACTAACAACAAGTTTCTACACACTTCTAATCTCTAACTGCCTTTCTGTTTTGGATGCTGAGTCAGCTTCCATATTTCTCTAACTGCACTTACATCAACCCTGCTACTTTATGGGTTTGCTATCTTGGTTTCTTACAGTCACTCGAAGTTTGGTTCTGAGCTGCACAAACTGTGGTGCTGAGAGGGGTTTGGTCAGTGTGTCAGCAATCTGGTCCTGAGCTGGGATATGCTGGATGGTGATCTTCTTTTGGGTGACATAGTCTCGAACAAAATGGAGGTTCAACTCAAAGTGTTTGCTCTTGTTGTGCAGCACAGGGTTGGCAGCTAGTAGGACTGCACTTTGGCTGTCACAGTACAGACTTGGTGTGGCTGTGCATACAACATGCATCTCAGCAAGAAGATTTTGGATCCATATGATTTCTGTGAGCCCTGCAGCAAGACTTCGGTACTCTGCTTCCGTTGAACTCTTGGAAACTACAGGTTGCTTTCGGCTAGACCAAGAGACAAGATTTGGTCCTAGATACACACAAAATCCACTGGTTGATTTTCTGTCATCCACATCACTTCCCCAGTCCGAGTCACAAAAACCATACAGCCTACAATCTTCGGATTTCTGAAAGCGAAGACCATGGTGGACTGTCCCAGCAAGATAGCGTAAAATCCGCTTTACGGCCTTCCAATGGGTTTCAAGAGGACAATGCATGAACTGAGAGACCTTGTTGACGGCGTAGGAGATCTCAGGACGTGTGATTGTAGCATATTGGAGCCCTCCAACAAGAGACCGGTACAGGGCTGGCTTAGAGAAGGGTTCCCCTCCATGGGCTGAGAGTTTTAAACCAGAGGTCATGGGAGTAGGCATCGGTTTTGCATTGGGCATTCCAGCCTTGTGGAGAAGGTCTGTGACATATTTGGTTTGGGAAAGGTGAATTTCAGCATCATGGTGTCTCACCACTTCAATGCCCAAAAAATAGCTCATCTCACCAAGGTCTTTGAGAGAGAAAGTAGAGTGTAATTGCTTGACCAGGTTCTGAATTTCAGAGTCCGAAGAGCCAGTGATTAGGATGTCATCAACATACACGAGGATGAAAGTAGCCGAGGTGGCAGTGAGCTTGGTAAAGAGAGTAGTGTCGGATCTGGTGTTCTGAAAGCCAAATGAGTGAAGAGTATGTTTAAGTTTTGTGAACCAGGCTCTTGGAGCCTGCTTGAGACCATAAAGGGAGCGTTGGAGGTGACAGACATGGTGAGGGTAGGCAGATGAAATAAAGCCTTCAGGCTGAGACATAAAAACTTCTTCCTCTAAATCACCGTTAAGAAAAGCATTGTTGAAGTCATACTGGCGAACTTTCCAGCCTCTTGCAAGTGCAATACTCAACACTACTCTAATGGTGGTTGGTTTAGCCACGGGACTGAAGACCTGATCAAAGTTGATACCCTCTTTCTGATGGAACCCTTTGGCAACGAGTCTTGCCTTATACTTTTGCACCGTACCGTCAGGGTGCGTCTTAATACGAAATACCCACTTGCAGCCGATGACTGGGGCTGAGTGTGTGGGCCTGGGAGTGAGACGCCATGTCTTGTTGCGGATGAGGGCCCCAAATTCCTCCTCCATTGCCTCACGCCAGTGGGGACTACACAACGCCTCACCCACAGAATTAGGGATGCGAGACACAAGGTCAGAGGCTGCCGCAGAAGCTAGGGCTCGGGCGGACCGGGCAGCACCTGCAGCTGGCACCGCCACGAGGGCCTGAAGACCAGAAGCGCCACCGCCGCCGACTGGGTCAGAGGCAGGAACCACCGCCTGCGTCTCGGAAGCAGAGTCACGCCGTGCAGAGCCCTCACGAACCACAGCAGCGAATGAGCGTGGCTTGAAGATCCCCGATTTGCTCCGAGTTTGCATTGGGTGAGCATTCGATGGAGGGACTCCCACAAGCGGCAGTTGCGGCACCTGCAAATTCTCCAAAACAGCACTTGCAGGGGCATTAGGATCAGACGAAACATCAACCACAGCATTAGAAGAATCAGGGAAACAAACAGATGCAGGAGGTTGGGACACAGGTATGCAATTAACACTATTGGAAATTCTATATGATGAATGCATTGGACTGGGGGTTGGGAGGGGAGAGGCATTAGTGGGTTGAGAGAGGGGTTGAGGAAGGGGCTGCTGTGGCTGAGAGGAGGGTGCTAGAGGCTGGTGAGGCGGAGTAGGAAAAGAGAATAGGAGGGGACCTGGGTTGATTGGAGTTTGGGACACTGGAGGAGGGTTAGTTGAGACAGGGAATAGATGGGGGAACGGGAATTCGGATTCATTGAAGACAACATCTCTAGAAACAAACTCCTTTCCTAGTGGGGACAGGCATCGATACCCTTTCTGGTTGTCTGAGTACCCAATGAAGATACATTGATGAGATTTGAAGTCAAACTTGTGGGGGTTGTAGTGTTTGAGGAGGGGGTAGCATGTACAACCAAACGGCTTAAGGAATAAGTAGTCAGGTTTCCGGCCAAGGAGGAGTTCCAATGGGGACTTGCAGGAGAGAGTTGGGCTGGGTAGTCGGTTGATGAGGTAAGTGGCAGAGAGGGTAGCATCTCCCCAAAAAGATAAGGGTAAGGAAGCCTGAGCTAGTAGTGTAAGGACAGTTTCAGTAATGTGGCGATGTTTTCTTTCAACGGTCCCGTTTTGTTGATGGGAGTAGGGACATGTTAGTCTGTGATGGATTCCATTAGAGGCAAGGTAGGCTGTGAATGCATTTGAGACATATTCCTTTGCATTATCTGTTTGGATGGATTTAATCTTTAAGCCTGTTTTGTTTTCAATGAGTGCTTTAAACTTCACAAACGCGTCAAAGGCTTGACCCTTTGATTCCAACAAATAGGTGCAGGTATACCTAGTGCTCGCATCAATAAAACAGATGTAGTATCTGTGGCCTAGTCTGCTGTAAACAGGGGCTGGACCCCAAATATCTGAGAACACTAGTTCTAGAGGTTTGTAGGATGTGAGGGACTCAGGGTGAGGTAACTGATACAGTTTACTGATGCAGCATGCATGACACAAAGTAGGAATAGAATTTTCTTTATTTATTGATTCATGAGGGATATTACATTCTTTCATGACAAGACTAACTATTTTGTCACCGGGGTGACCAAGCTTTCGATGCCATAACTGCATAGTTTGGGTACTATTTTTACATGTAATGTTTGCATATACATTTCCTATAGAGTTGTGATATTCACTGATATTCCCATATGTGGTTGCTGCAGAAACAGGAGCCATGCGGACAGCAGTAGGAACAAGAGCAGCAGTGGCATAGGGTGCAGATTCTGAGGCTAGACAGGTATGTGTATTTGTTTTATTGGGTTTTATGGTTGAGGGAGGTATTTGAGTCAAGGTGTTTGCACTGATAGGTGTATGAAGAGGCATTGAGGTGGTGTGTGGAGTATTAGAACTTGTGTTGACTGAAATTCCTTCAAATTTGTAGAGGCCATCCTTAAGGAGTCCTTGTAGTAGAACCTGTCTGGTTATCTGACATTTCACATTGCATAGATAAGGCCAAAACTCAAAGAAAACACAATTATCCAGGGCAAACTTGGCTACGCTTATTAAATTTTTTGAAATGTTAGGAACATGGAGCAGGTTTTGCAATCTAAATGGTCTATTTGATAGAGATGCATGCAATATAGAATTTCCAATATGTGTAATTTTCATACCTTGGCCATTACCACCATATACCTGTTGTGATCCATCATATTCTGATCCTGTGTTGAGGTTACTCTGGTCAAAGGTAATATGGTGCGACGCTCCGGAGTCCGGATACCAGCCGGCATCAGGCACTGCAGAGGGCAAGGCAATGTAGGCCTGAGGACTTGGAGCAGCAGGCTGTTGAGGGCTGGATTGTGGCGTGTGATGTTGCACTAGGCCGCCGTTGTGGAATGCCATGGAAGGAGGAGGTGTAGCATTGAGAGGTTGGAGTTGTGGATTAGTGTAGCTCTGGTCAAAGCGATGGTAACATTGCAACGCAATGTGTCCTATCTTCCCACACACTTGACACTGAGGCCGATTACCTTGCCACCACGAGGATCTGCCGCCTCCGCCTCTGAACCCTCTGGTACGTCCACCTCTAAAGCCTCCTCTGAAATTGTTGGAATTATTGTTGAAGTTGTAGGAGTTGTTGTTAGGTGCATCACCTTTTTGCGTTAGATTTGCTTGAATAGATCCAAGATCTACTTTCCTAAATCTTTCAAGCAATTCTTCCTGTGTTTGTAGCTGAGATTCAAATTCGCTTTCGGACAACTGATCTATTCTTCCATTAGTTACTGTGATAAAGGTACTGTACTCTTCACCTAGTCCTCCAAGCGCTGCCTCAATGTAGTCCTCTGTGGAAAGTGGTGCTCCAAGCGCATTGAGAGAATCAGCAACCTGATTAATTTTTGCCATGTATTCTGAGACTGAGGAGCTGTGCTTCTTGAGCGTCTTCAGCTGTGCCTTCAACTGCTTGATCTTTGACTTCACACGCGCAGCAAAATAATCTTCAAGTGCATTCCAGATCTGGTAAGCAAATTCAAATTCAACCACACGATTGACGAAGGTTGCTTCCATAGATGACATGAGCCAAGCCACTAGGCATTGATCTTGTGCCTCCCAATCAGTGTATGATGGAGTCTCTGATGCAGATCCAGTTTCTGAGTTGAGCTTTGACGGAATTTTTTGTGGATCCAAGTGATTTTGTAACTTGTTCATTTTGATGCATGCTAGGGCCTGCTTTCTCCAGGCTTTGAAATTATGCTCGTTAAGCTTGATTGACGAGAACGCAGCGAACGTATTCTGGTTAAAGAAATTCGTTGGAGTTCTTGAAGCGGTACTTTCATGGCTTTTGATGGGATTGGATTCAGGTTCCATGGATCATACAGCTCTGATACCATGTAAGGTATCAGAAACTGTTGAAGAAACAGAGAGAGAGAGAGGCGAGTAGAAGAAGAAAGGGAATGAGGAATTGTTAGATCTGAAATCTGGTCACATTGTAAAATTACTCACTGATTCTTTTACGTTACAGAGTACTTATACACAGCTTGATGAGCTGGAGAGTTAGTTACTAACAACAAGTTTCTACACACTTCTAATCTCTAACTGCCTTTCTGTTTTGGATGCTGAGTCAGCTTCCATATTTCTCTAACTGCACTTACAGTAAAGTATTAAATTTGTCTCCTACGTTTGGGCGTAATCCTATTTTGGTCCTTAAGGATTAAAGTGTCCTATTTGAATCCAAAAAAGTTTCATTTAGCTTCAATGTAGTCCCACCGTGAGGTCAAAGTTAAATAATTAACAGAATGTCCTACATGACAGCAGTACAAGAACAAGATCGATAATTTGGAGAACAAGTACAAGCTCTAGAAGCACAAAATCAACCGTGGATGTATCAATACCTTTATTTATCATTATCGTTAGTTCTATAGAAAATATTTCATTTAAATTGTAAGAAAAATTATAAATAAATGTATTGATGCATCCAGGTAGGGGTGTGCATGGTTCAGTTTTTCCATAAACTGAACTGAAACTGCACTAAACCATTTTAAATGGTTTAGAAACTGAACCAAACTGCTTTGTCATATAAGAAACTGGTTTTAAACCAGTTTATAATACAGTGCACTAATTTAAACCAGTTCATAAAAAATAAAACTGGTTTTAATTAAAAAAACCAGTTTAAACTGGTTTATGCCTAAAACTAGTTTTCACACCCTCTCTCTCCCTCTCTTCCCTTCCTCTCTCTTTCTCTCTCTCTCTCTCCCCCTCTTTCTTCCTCTCTCTCTCTCTCCTTTTTTTCTTTTCTCTCTTTCTCTCTCCTATTTCTCTCTCCCCCTTCCCTTATTTCTCTCTCCTCTTCTCTCTCTTTCTTCGCCCTCCTCTCTCTCTTTCTCCTCTTTCTTTCCTTCCCTTCCTTTCTCTCTTTTCTCTTTCTCTCTTAACCTTCTCTCACTCTATATCCCTCTCTCTCTCTTTCTCTCTCTCTCTCTCCCCCTCTTTCTTCCTCTCTCTCTCTCTCCTTTTTTTCTTTTCTCTCTTTCTCTCTCCTATTTCTCTCTCCCCCTTCCCTTATTTCTCTCTCCTCTTCTCTCTCTTTCTTCGCCCTCCTCTCTCTCTTTCTCCTCTTTCTTTCCTTCCCTTCCTTTCTCTCTTTTCTCTTTCTCTCTTAACCTTCTCTCACTCTATATCCCTCTCTCTCTCTTTCTCTCTCTCTCTCTCCCCCTCTTTCTTCCTCTCTCTCTCTCTCCTTTTTTTCTTTTCTCTCTTTCTCTCTCCTATTTCTCTCTCCCCCTTCCCTTATTTCTCTCTCCTCTTCTCTCTCTTTCTTCGCCCTCCTCTCTCTCTTTCTCCTCTTTCTTTCCTTCCCTTCCTTTCTCTCTTTTCTCTTTCTCTCTTAACCTTCTCTCACTCTATATCCCTCTCTCTCTCTTTCTCTCTCTCTCTCTCCCCCTCTTTCTTCCTCTCTCTCTCTCTCCTTTTTTTCTTTTCTCTCTTTCTCTCTCCTATTTCTCTCTCCCCCTTCCCTTATTTCTCTCTCCTCTTCTCTCTCTTTCTTCGCCCTCCTCTCTCTCTTTCTCCTCTTTCTTTCCTTCCCTTCCTTTCTCTCTTTTCTCTTTCTCTCTTAACCTTCTCTCACTCTATATCCCTCTCTCTCTCTTTCTCTCTCTCTCTCTCCCCCTCTTTCTTCCTCTCTCTCTCTCTCCTTTTTTTCTTTTCTCTCTTTCTCTCTCCTATTTCTCTCTCCCCCTTCCCTTATTTCTCTCTCCTCTTCTCTCTCTTTCTTCGCCCTCCTCTCTCTCTTTCTCCTCTTTCTTTCCTTCCCTTCCTTTCTCTCTTTTCTCTTTCTCTCTTAACCTTCTCTCACTCTATATCCCTCTCTCTCTCTTTCTCTCTCTCTCTCTCCCCCTCTTTCTTCCTCTCTCTCTCTCTCCTTTTTTTCTTTTCTCTCTTTCTCTCTCCTATTTCTCTCTCCCCCTTCCCTTATTTCTCTCTCCTCTTCTCTCTCTTTCTTCGCCCTCCTCTCTCTCTTTCTCCTCTTTCTTTCCTTCCCTTCCTTTCTCTCTTTTCTCTTTCTCTCTTAACCTTCTCTCACTCTATATTCCTCTTCTCTCTCTCCCCCTCTTTTCTCCAAAATAAGAGAGAGAAGGTTGAGAGAGAAAGAGAAGAGGAGGAGAATAGAGAGAGAGAAGGGAGAAAGAGAGAGGAAGAGAGAAAGAGAGAGAGAGGGATATAGAGTGAGAGAAGGTTGAGAGAGAAAGAGAAAAGAGAGAAAGGAAGGGAAGGAAAGAAAGAGGAGAAAGAGAGAGAGGAGGGCGAAGAAAGAGAGAGAAGAGGAGAGAGAAATAAGGGAAGGGGGAGAGAGAAATAGGAGAGAGAAAGAGAGAAAAGGAAAAAAAGGAGAGAGAGAGAGAGAGAAAGAGAGAGAGAGAGAGAAAGAGGAAGAGAGAAGGGAGGGAGAGAGAGAAAGGAGGGAGAGGAGAAAGAAAGAAAATGGGAGAGGGAAAAAAGGGAGAGAGAGAGAAACAAAATGGGAGAGAGAGAGAGAAAAGAGGAAGAGAGAGAGAAACAAAATGGGAGAGAGAGAGAGAGAAGGGGGAAGGGAGGGAGAGCAAGGGAGAGGGGAGAAAAAGGAAAGACATGGAGAGAGAGCGAGAGGAAAAAGAGAGAGAGAGGAAGAAAGAGGGGGAGAGAGAGAGGAGGGAGAGGAGAGAGAGAGAGAGAGAAAAAAGGGGAGAGCGAGAAAAATGAGGGAGTTTAAAACTAAACTGAACCATAAAAACTGATTTTTAATAAACTGGTTTTCATAAAAACTATGGTTTCAGTTCAGTTTTTTATTTAAAAAAACTGGTTTATTTAGAACAGTTTCAGTTCAGTTTCAATTCAGTTCAGTGAAACCAGTTTTTTTGCACACCCCTACATCCAGGGTTGAACTTGTGTCTATGGAGCTTGTACTTGTTCTCCAAATTATCGATCTTGTTTTTGTATTACTGTCATATAGGACATTCCATTAATTATTTGACGTTGGCCTCACGGTGGGACTACGTTGAAGCTAACTGAAACTTTTTTAGATTCAAATAGGACACCTTAAACCTTAAGGACCAAAACAGAATTACGACCAACGTAACGGACTAATTTAGTACTTTACCCTTTTTCTTTTTAGGAGAAGAAACTATTCTCTTTAGAACAAAGTTTAACGAGTAAATGGTCAAATTAGTCATTGAAATTAATTTCCGAAAGATTTTTTTAATAAAAATTGTCCTCGAAAGCTTTAAAATTAATCACATTAATCCCTCTGTCTATTTTGTTATTAACAGCGTTAATGTTTACTAAGATGTCACGTTAACTTAACATATCATCATTATGCATGGCTAAACAACAGGTACTGAGGGAATATGTTAAGATAACTATGTCAAATTAGTCCCAAAAAACACAAACCTAATCCCTAATTCCTTCTCCAGTTTCTTCAATAACAGTGACATACTCATTCAAGACTTCACTCCCAGAAAGAGAAACGGCTTCCGATCCTTCCTCTACCTCTCTTCTTCTTCATCTTTTTCCAAGAAGCTTGATGTCAACAACAATGGCGGCATTTCAAAGGTCTCTGCAAGCACATTGTCAGGTTCAGAGTTGATAATCACCAAGCCTACTGCCACCAAGAAAATGTGCATGGTGGCGGTTCATTCTTCTTCTACAACAACAATTGCAATGACAGTTGGCGGCGGTTTGCAAGGAACTAGCGATGATTACATTTCTGTTTGTTCTTCGTTTGAGCAAAAGGTTTCAAGATCCAGATCTGTTGGTTGTGAAAGCTTTTTCGGTGACTTCCTTAACAGAATCTCAAACGGCTTCGGTGATTGCACTCAGAAGAGTCGAATCTCAGCGTGAAGGAAACCATAACAAGCATCAACAGTAGTGTAACAGCCTAACTTTTAGCACGTCATGATCGTACCAAAAGTGAGGCGTTACAAACCTGTTTTTCTTATTTACTATTTAATATTGAGCCTTTAGTTCGATTTCGCATTTCAATTTTAAGAACATTCCGAAAACTTGTGTTATTTATTAATCAAACCCAATCATCAAAGAACACCAAGTAATAATAATCACATAATAATTAATAATAATAAATATTGTACAAAAGAAATCAAAAGGAACTCAGGTACAATTCCTATCCCTTTGTATAAAAATAAATCTTAATAACAAAGGCGAGGGAATTCTATGAAAGCAACTCAACACACAACTTAAATCAAACAAAAGTAATAACCGTCCGCAGTTTCAAACTGAGTCTTCGAACTTGTGTCACTAAAAGGGTGGAAGATTTTTGGGGTTAGAACAAACCACACATTCTCAGTAGGGAATGAGAATGCCGTAAAAGTAATGAATAAAATGCGAATAATTAACATACTCAAGGAAACTATAGTTTTATCAAAGCTTTTGAAAACACTCTTGGTTTTACTTTAGCTAATTAATTACCTCTTTCAAAATCTCTAAACCCAAAACGAATTTTAAATCTAAGACTAGTCACATTAACCATTTCTCAGCCACATAATTAATTCTCAATCAAAACGTCATTTCCTAATCATATTAATACATTCACAAACTAATAGTACAAGCAAGAGATTCAGTTCAACATACAGGCAAGTCGCAATAAGACAAACAGCACAATCACAAAGAAATAATACAAGCAAACACAATCTAATACAAATGTGCAAACAACATGATGCATGTCTATTCCTAATGCAGGTCATGAGCTCATGTGTCGATTGCCTACCTGCTCCCAACATTACCTGGGTACGAGTCCCAGATATGGCTTTCCAGATGCATCCAGTGTGCTTATAAGTCTTACGGCTAGGTCGCATACAGTGTGACTATCAATGTGCTTACATCTGGAAAACAGTTCTCAGTATGTGGGCGTCCCCACCATACATTTGGCACTAAGGCCCAAACAAAGTCTTATCTGTTCTCCTGTGGCAGACATTCCTTTAATCAATATATTCCTTTAATTTTTATTCTCTGCTCTCCTCTGCCAAAGTTCCTTTAATTATCTCTCATTCCTTTACTTTTCGTTCTTCTTCTTTTCTTCCTTATCAAACCGAACTCAAAACATAACTTAAAGCAAAATTCCTTCTCAAAAGATTGAGTTTAAAACATTATACTTTTCTTAATAAATCGAATTGAAAACAAAACTCTTTTCGTAATAACTCGAAATTAAATAATATTCTTAAATAAGATTTGCTTTTAAATAACACTTTAAATAAAGTCTTAGAGTTTTATAAAAATTTGGCAGTATTTCCTCTAAAATTCGGGCTATGCCACCCTTTCAGGGTCCTAACCAAACAATCTCTCAACCATTTCGAATATCAAATCCTTTGCTCTTGAATCAAACCAATATTTTTCTCAAATCAACAATCCAACTAAGACATTGACCTAACCAGAGTTTTCAGCATCAATTACAGCCTCAAATTCACACTCAATTTATATTTTTCATTCAACAAGCAATACCAAATCTACCACCATTAACAACCACAACTCAACAAATATTCATTATAACCAGCCATTAATTAGAATTTTCAACATTCCTAAACAACAAGAAATCAAACACTTATTCATCAAATTCAGTCACAAATACAATTTAAACTTATCATTTAGTCATTCCAAACAATCATAAATTATTTGCAAATATCCACTAGATTTTTATGGCATTCATAAATTAAAATAGTTAATTTCAAAATAAAATTCCCTACCTTCGTATGAAATTAGAATTAACGAAAATTTTGAAAAAGCTTTCTGACCGAGCTGCTGAAGAAGAAAACGTCAGAAATCGTCTGTGCCTCCTAGAACTCCAATTGGCCAAACTCAAGGAGAAGGGAAGTTACATCACCGTCAACTTCCATCGAACAAAAATAACGCCAAAGTGTAGAGAAGGAAGATACGAACATTTTTATCGGATTAGATTTTTTATTGGAGTTACGAATCGTAAAAAATCGAAGCTAAAAAATGACGGTTCTATAGTTTCCGTTGTCTTCTCTCTCTCACGGTGTTGCTCTCTTTCATTATCAAATCCCATTCGGTGGTCATTTTTATCTTTTTATAAAGACGTTTTCTATTTTGTGGTTGTTATTGATTTAAAAGCGTATCACTAAAAGTGTTGTTTAAAGAGAAAGTGTTACCCTTAATCGTTAACTTGGCTCTGATACCAATTTTTCAATTTCGACTTTTCTTTTAATTTCTTTTTCGAAATTTCTACTAACTCTTCATATTTTGCTTCGAATAAGTTTATAATTTGTATAGATTCAATTGGTGGTGCTTTGTTTAAAGGAAAATAATTTGCAACTTCATAATCTAAAGTATTAACCATTTCCACTATTTCTCTTGTATTTGTTATATGATCATTTATTACTAATCCTTTATGTATATTTATAATTCTGATTTCATATTTATAGTTTTTTAACTCTGGTTTAATTTCTATCATAATTATAATATTCTTTTTTGCATGGATTATTGTATATAAAATCTTTTATCTGTTTGTCTTTTTCTTTAATATAATTTCTCAAATCCTCAAAAACTTCTTTTATTTCTACACTTTCTCTTGTTTCTAAATATCTTTCTAATTTTTCAACTTCATTCTCCATTTTTCCTTTCAACAGCTTTAATTCTTTTAAATCATAATATGGTTTTCCAGGCATTTATAAATTTTTTAAGTTTAATTCCAGCTTGTTTATATTTATTTTTATTTCTATCCTTTTTATTATAAGATCATCAATTTCGATCTGAAGATTATTTAATTCCCTTTTATACTCCTTTATTTTACTTTTTAATTTTTTGCCCTTTTCCTTTTTATTTTATTTTCTGGTTTTTCAATCTTTTTATGCTTCATTATTTATTTTAGAATTTCTGCAAACTCTATCATCGATTCATCACTATTTTCTAGAGATTCTATTAATTTTTCTAGCTCTTCAACTTCTCTTTTCAACTTGTCATAGATTATTTTTAGAGCTTCAAATGCTCTTTGATTTATTTCAGAAAACTATAAATAATTCAAACGATTTTCTCTTTCAAAGAGCTCTTGTTTCTTGTCTTGATAAGTTACATATATTTCTTCTTTATTTATTGTCATAATTTAGTATTTAGGGTTTCATTTAATTTTTCGACCTTTTTTGTTAATTCTTTTATTTCAGAATTTTCTTCTTTAATTTTTTAACTTAGATAAACTTAAAGGGCTATTAATTTTAGATTCTCTTATTTGAAAATTTGATGAAACCAACTTTCCTGATGGTTCTTTTAATAATAGAACTGGGTTTTCAATAGCTTTATATTTTGGTATTTCTGTTTTTACAATTTTTAAAAGATTTTGTTTATTAAAATTTTCATTTGATTTGAGATTTAATTCTGTTTTTAGAACAGCCTGTTTTTCATTATCTAATAAAGCAGTTAATCTATAATAATCAGATTCTTCCGTTAATTCTAAACTTTCTAAATAATTCATAACTAAAAGACTAGGATGAAGATGTACCTTTTCTGTAGAAAAACTTCCTTTATTTAGTATATTTTACATAAGGTGTTTTTATCTCCAGAGGGAAGATTGTAGATACTAACTCCAGAGGGGAGTTTAGAACTATTTTTCCTTGAGGAAATTCTTTGTTAGACTACAGAATCGCCTCGGCAGCTTCCTCGTTGCTCTCCTAGCATATGAGTACTCTTAGCCTTCTGCTTTCTGTTTTCTGATGCTCTCTATAATTGCCTAAGCAACCTATTTATAATAGTTGGGTCTGATGGACAATTCCCATCCTTACCCTTCTTATGACGTCATTGCTTACGTCATTGTTTATTATCTTGCACCAGCTACATTATTGGTGCCTTATGACCTAAGCGCTTACGTCATTATGCAATAATGTTGAGGGATGCTTCAGATGCACTGTCCTCTTCTTTTATCATGTGGGCTTCAGATGCATTGTCCTCTTCTTTTATCATGTGGGTTGATTCCGTTTCATTATTGCTTTCTTCAGATATTTCTGAGGCACATAGCTGGCACTTGTGGTCTTCTCTATCTTTTATCAAATAGCAGAGATTCCTTTTTATCCCTTCAGGGAGCTTTTCTAGAAGTCCAGATAAATTGTAGAATGCTGATTCAAATTCCACCAAGAGTCTCATCTCTCTTTCTTCAATTTTATTTCTTTTACTGGACACAAGCAGGGTATTTCTACTTTTATAATTAATCCTTATGTGAGATTCTTTCGTTATTTTTTGAGTTCTTTCAAAGACCCTTGCTAATGTGCTGGCTAGTCTTCCTTCATGACTGTAAATTGTTAAATCTTGAATTTGATCAATTGGTTGAAAATTTCCTGGGAAGACGGACATGAATATTACTTGGTGTGCTGGAACCAAGCATTCTTCTTCTTCATTAAAAATAGGTTGACTGTTTGTAAATTTTAGGGATACATCCCTTGGATTTACATTGTCAATCATATTTTTGAATCTCTTTACTGCATCAACGAATCATGCAGGAAACTCACTAATAATTTTTAAATCATTAAAAATTAAAATTGTATCAATTAATCCATACAGGAAAAACTGATAAGTGTCAGATGGGGAAGCATCTGAAAAGATAACCAGCTTTGTTAGCTGTTCTTTTGCAATAGGATAATATCCCAAAATTGCCCTTTTTTCTTCAGTCCAATTTAGGACTATATTAAGGGTTTCTCTGAGTTTGATCTATAGACCCTTTTCTTTTCCTTGATTTCAGCCCTTGTAGGAATGTTTCTTATTATACATGTTCTCTGGGTTAATCCGCTCTTTTTAGGGTTTGCTCTGGATGAAGAGCTTCATATTCCCTGAAGGATTCCTTTGCCTCTTCCAGTGTTAAAAATCCTCCTTTATGAATTATCCTTGATTGATGTGTGAATGGTGCTGCTTTTTCCCAGGCATCATATACTCCTTTCATGGGGCCATTATAAAATACATAATATTTTTTATCTTGGGTAGATTTTTTAATAATTTCAGTAATTGTTTTATTTTCTGAAATTTTTTCTTCACCTGATTTGTCCACTATGCTTAGCTGGCTGAACTCTGATGGTTTTGCTTGTTGTGTTGATTTCATTGCTTCAATGGCCTTCTTGAGGGATTGGATTTGTGTCCTTATTTGCTGACAATACTTGCATTTTTCGAATTCTTGCTCATATTTTTGAATTTCTTGATCTAATGCGTTGTAGACGAACTCCATTCTCTTGTTAATGTATCTGCAATAACATTTTTGTCACCCTTAATATATTCAATCTTTATTGGATATTGTACCAAAAATAATTGCCATCTTACCAATCGTCCATGATTATAATCAACTTTTAAATTATATCGTATGAAACCTGTTAAGTAACTTGAATCTGTCCTTAATGTAAATTCTCTGGGTAGTAAATCAATTTTTCATTTCTTAAGAGATTTAATTGCTGCTAGAGTTTTCTTTTCATGAGTGGTATATCTCTATTCTGTTGGAGTAAAAGTCCCTGAAATATACCTGCAAAGTAATTCCTTTAGGGAATATTTAGAATCTAGTGATTCTTTTTCTTGTTCCAAACTTTTTATAGCTTTCTTAGCTTTTAGACATCCTGATCAGGTTATGTCTGAAGCATCTGTTTCTACTATTAAGTAGTCGTTTTCTTCTGGAATATAAAGTTCTGGAAGTTTTTCACATAATTCTTTAATTCTTTGAATTTGCATACTATCTTTTTCATCCCATTTCCACTCTTTTTTAGTACTTATTTTTGGAAATAAGCTTTTAGTGTATTCTGTTATATTCTTTAAAAATCCTTGATCAGAAATATAATTTATACACCCTAAAAATCTTTGTAATTGTTTTCTATCTTCTATTTTATTAGGAAATAAATTTACCTTTTCTAAAACATTTGGTTGAAGTTTTAGCTTTCCTTAAGTAGATAGAATTAATTCAAGAAACTCTATTTCTTGTTTTGCTATTCTTGCTTTCTTTTTGCTAAGAACTAATTATTTTTCTTTACATCTTTCTAAAACTATTAATAATTTTTGAAGATGATATTCTTTATCTTGTTTTGTAAAAATTAGTATATCATCAATGTACACTAAAACAAATTCATTTAACTTTTAGATTTTCTTCCATAAATCTTTGATAAATACCTGGGGCTTGTTTTAATCCAAATGGTAATACATTTCATTCATAGAGCAACACACTTGTTGATTCTTTTGTTGGACAAGTAAAAGCAGTTAATTTCTTTGTTTCTTCGTCTAAACGAAATTGCCAATATCCTGATTTTGCATCAAGAGATGAAACCAAGTTGCTCCTTTGATTTTTTCTAAAATAGAATCTTTTCTTGGAAGTTTATGAGCATCACCAATAGTTGCTTCATTCATCTTATAGTTAATAACCATTCTTCGTTTTTCCCTTTTAATTTCATTATTGTTTTCGACGTAAAAAGCTGGAGCCGCATGAGGACTTTTACTTAATCTTATAATTCCTTTTTCCAAAAGATCTTTACATTCTAATGAGAACTCTTCTCTATCTCTTGCGGAATAAGAAATTTTATTTGGAACATTTATCTCTTTTGTAGAATCTTTTAATTTAATGCTTACTAATTCGTTATTTGTATTTTTAATATCTAAAGGATTTTCAGCACAAATTTCATCCAAAAGTTCTCCTATCTTTATCTCAAGATTATTTTTTGGAATATTTATCTGAAAGTATAAATTTAAATAACATGTTTCTAATATAGAAAATATTTTAAATTTTAAGATCTTATCTATAGTAGTAGTTAGTATTTTTATACGTTTTGATTTTTGATTTATTGAAGAATTGTGTGGAGCTTTTAAAACTATATATGTTAATTCTTGAATGAATGGATGATATAGCTTTAAAAAGTTATTGCCTATGATAAAATCCATTCCAGAATCTAACATATATATAGATGGAACAATGAACCTATAATTTTGAATAAAAACTTCAGCCATCTCTGCTTTTTGGTCAATTTTATGTATTGATTTGTCAGCTATTCTAACTCTTAATAGTTTCTTTAATTTTTTCCAATCAAGCTTTATATTTGTACTAGCAAAGCATTGTGTTGCTCCAGTATCTATGAAAGCATTTATGAACTTTTCTGATATTTTTATGGTAATAAATGTGGCATTATTACTCAGTCTCTGAGTCTGTTTCTGAGACATATTCAAAAATATAGTCTAAGTTATCATCAGATTCTTTTAATGGTTCCATGAAACAAGACTTAGCAATTTCTATTTGTTTGGTAAGATCATTTTTATCCTTCTTTTTTGGACATTCATTTGCATAGTGTCCTTCTTCTTGGCAATACCAACACTTACAATTTTCTTTTTTATTTGGGCAATAGTCATTTTTTTGTCTTTTGTTTTTATTGTTATTTCTCTTTCTAAAATACCTATTTTTTCTCCAGTTTGGATAGTATTTTCTTTTTCTAAATTGATATTTTCTTTTTCTTTGAAAATTTTTATTAAGACCATATTTTTGAGGTATCTCTTCATTATCCTGACAAGTCGTTTTCTTCTGGAATATAAAGTTCTGGAAGTTTTTCACATAATTCTTTAATCTTTTGAATTTGCATACTATCTTTTTCTTCCCATTTTCATTCTTTTTTAGTACTTATTTTTGGAAATAAGCTTTTAGTGTATTCTGTTATATTCTTTAAAAATTCTTCATCAGAAATATAATTTATACATCCTAAAAATCTTTGTAATTGTTTTCTATCTTCTATTTTATTAGGAAATAAATTTACTTTTTCTAAAACATTTGGTTGAAGTTTTAGCTTTCCTTGAGTGGATAGAATTAATCCAAGAAACTCTATTTCTTGTTTTGCTATTCTTTCTTTCTTTTTGCTAAGAACTAATCCTTTTTCTTTACATCTTTCTAAAACTATTAATAATTTTTGAAGGTGATCTTCTTTATCCTGTTTTGTAAAAATTAGTATATCATCAATGTAAACTAAAACAAATTCATTTATCTCTTTTAGATTTTCTTCCATAAATCTTTGATAAATACCTGGGGTTTGTTTTAATCCAAATGGTAATACATTCCATTCATAGAGCAACACACTTGTTGATTATTGTGTTGGGCAAGTAAAAGCAGTTAATTTCTTTGTTTCTTCGTCTAAATGAAGTTTCCAATATCCTAATTTTGCATCAAGAGATGAAAACCAAGTTGCTCCTTTGATTTTTTCTAAAATAGAATCTTTTCTTGGAAGTTTATGAGCATCACCAATAGTTGCTTCATTCATCTTCTTATAATTAATTACCATTCTTCGTTTTCCCCTTTTAATTTCATTATTGTCTTCGAAATAAAAGGCTGGAGCCGCATGAGGACTTTCACTTAATCTTATAATTCCTTTTTCCAAAAGATCTTTACATTCTAATGAGAACTCTTCTCTATCTCTTACGGAATAAGGAATTTTATTTGGAATATTTATCTCTTTTGTAGGATCTTTTAATTTAATGCTTACTAATTCTTTATTTGTATTTTTAATATCTAAAGGATTTTCAGCACAAATTTCATCCAAAAGTTCTTCTATCTTTATTTCAAGATTATTTTTTGGAATATTTATCTAAAAGTATAAATTTAAATAACATGTTTCTAATATAGAAAATATTTTAAATTTTAAGATCTTATCTATAGTAGTAGTTGGTATTTTTATACGTTTTGATTTTTGATTTATTGAAGAATCGTGTGGAGCTTTTAAAACTATATATGTTAATTCTTGAATGAATGGATGATATAGCTTTAAAAAGTTATTTCCTATGATAAAATCCATTCAAGAATCTAACATATATATGGATGGAACAATGTACCTATAATTTTGAATAAAAATTTTAGCCATCTCTGCTTTTTGGTCAATTTTATGTATTGATTTGTCAGCTATTCTAACTCTTAATGGTTTCTTTAATTTTTTCCAATCAAGTTTTATATTTGTACTAGCAAAGCATTGTGTTGCTCCAGTATCTATGAAAGTATTTATAAACTTTTCTGTTATTTTTATAGTAATAAATGTGGCATTATTACTCAGTCTCTGAGTCTGTTTCTGAGACATATTCAAAAATATAGTCTAAGTTATCATCAGATTCTTCGAATGGTTCCATGAAACAAGACTTAGCAATTTCTATTTGTTTGGTAAGATCCTTTTTATCCTTCTTTTTTGGATATTCATTTGCATAGTGTCCTTCTTCTTGGCAATACCAACACTTACAGTTTTCTTTTTTATTTGGGCAATAGTCATTTTTTGTCTTTTGTTTTTATTGTTATTTCTTTTTCTAAAATACCTCTTTTTTCTCCAGTTTGGATAGTATTTTCTTTTTCTAAATTGATATTTTCTTTTTCTTTAAAAAATTTTTAGAAATTCCGTGTGAAAAATAAGTTTTTTCAGGTTTTTGAAGTCCTTCAATAAAACTTATAGTAAAATAAATATTTTGAGAAAAATCATTTTGTATTGATTTTAAGAATTCAGTGTCATTACAGTTAACATTAGTTAAAATCATTAATTTTTGATCTATTAATTTTGATAATTTAATTATTTCTTCTCTTAAATCTTCTAATTTACTTTTTTCCATTAGGTGACGCTTTTCTTTGTGAAAAGTTATAGTTTTAAGTGAAAAGTGTGGCTTTAGAATGTATGGTTTAGGTTTTGCCACGTAGGCGTCTTTACCATAAAGTTATTTTTGGGATCTTTATTTAAGTGGTGCCTTTCTTTCTTTACTTCTTAAGCCATTCGGCCACTTTCCCTTTTTTTTCTTTTTCTTTTAAATATTAATAATAATAATAATATTTATAAAAATCAATTTAAATTTTATCTTCCAAAATAGTTTTTAATAAATAATTCAAACTAATAGAATAAGTTATAATTAAATTATACTTTAAAAATTTTAAAATTCTATTTAATTATTTATATTAAAAATAATTTTTTTAAAAAAAAACAAAATTTGAAT
>NC_029785.2:37082293-37104481 GCF_000816755.2 Arachis ipaensis | reverse complement strand
AATAAATAAATAAAATTAATTTTATTTTACTTATTAAAATAATTTTTAATAAATAATTTAAACTAATCGAATAAGTTACAATTAAATTAAACTTCAATAATCATAAAATTTTATTTAATTATTTTTGTTAAAAATAGTTTTCTTAAAAACAAAATCTCAATATAATATAATAACTTATAAATAACTAATTATTTAATTTTCAAAAATTCGGAGTGTTACATCCTACCCCACTTATAAAAATTTTTATCCTCGAAAATTAGCATATTACACAAAATATTATATAGTTTCAACACTTTATTTTTTTGAAATACCTTATGGAAGAAGCAAAAAGTCTCAACTCATATAGATACATATACAATTTTAAACACTTAGGTTTTCATATTGCGAAGTAGAAGTTACAAGGTAGGCTGGTATTAGAATGACGGGTATATCGTTTGCACACTGAACTCATACCAACTTTAGAGCTCTAGCTTCCTAAACTTCAGCATGATGTAACTTTACCATTCCCAACCATACCATATTAAACATATTCTCCACAAATTCTCAACCTCATCAAACACTCCGCAATCACTAATAGGCACAAGTCTAACATCAACAAAACTCCTTTGCAAGAATCAAGCTCCTCAACATCCTGTGATGTTGCACACTTACAAACTCCATCTTCCGCATCCGCACAACGTATCCTAAAGAACTAACATATCTCTTGGTATATCTAACGATCGCACGTGTCATCAAAACAAGTCTCAAGTCACTCAAAAAGGATATAAGATCTCAGAGAAAGGACAAGCAACAAGAATAATGTTCACAAAGATTTCTACGTTTCTCTTTGATGCATCAACAAGTCCAAGGTTACATCAGAGAATATATGAGTCAAGAAAAAGGAGTTTAAACAGCACAAGGCTGATATCCAAGGAATCACACGTTACTCTAAAACAAGCTTGAGTTACCTAAAAGGATATCAAACTTAAGAAGAGAAGAACAAAATTTATGGACGGGGTTCACAGGAATTCAAGAGAATGTTTAAGAACACTATCAGACAGGGAATAATTCAGAATGTAAGGTTCGAAACAAGAACTTCAAAAGAATCAAATTCATTGAAATGAGATATACATAAAATGCAAGACATGAAGCAAAAGAACCAAACCGCATCTTAAGAAGAGCAGATATCTCAGGGAATTCAAGTAAACGTATACAGTTAAGATCAAATGAAAATAGCATATGAACAAGGAATAAGATTGGGGAACAATTAGTTCACTTTCCAAGAAAGAAACCCCAAACAAAATTTCAAGATAAACTATGGAAAAACAAGATACGTTACTGAGCAACACCGAAATGCAACTTCTAACGTTCCCAAAACCCAAAATTCACATCACCTATTAATTCTATTTCGTTTATGACAATCCATTAGTGTTTTCGTATGCACAAATCATCAGTATTAAGTTGGCCAGATCTAATACCATGAGAGATGCAATGGTCGACTAACAGCATTAATCAATAGACAATCATGCATTTGAAACTCAAACTCTTGTCATTAGGACAAGTCCTACTGCATGACAGATACTCAGAATATGCAGTAAAGCATAGTCAGTCAATTCCCAAGGCTCTAACAAGAATGAACTGCTCTAAAAGATAATGTAACACTCTAACTTTTAGCACATCATGATCGTACCAAAAGTGAGGCGTTACTAATCTGTTTTCCTTATTTATTATTTAATATTGAGCCTTTAGTTCGATTTCGCGTTTCAATTTTAAGAACATGCCGGAAACTTGTGTTTTTTATTAATCAAACCCAATCATCAAAGAACATTAAGTAATAATAATCACATAATTATTAATGATAATAAATATTATACAAAAGAAATCAAAAGGAACTCAAATACAATTCCTATCCCTTTGTATAAAAATAAAATCTTAATAACAAAGGCGAGGGAATTCTATGAAAGCAACTCGACACATAACTTAACTCAAATAAAACTAATAACCGTCCGCAGCTTCAAACTGAGTCATCCAACCTGTGTCACTGAAAGGGTGGAAGATTTTTGGGGTGAGAACAAACCACACGTTCTCAGTAAGGAATGGGAATGCCGTAAAAGTAATGAATAAAATGCGAATAATTAACATACTCAAGGAAACTATAGTTTTATCAAACCTTTTGAAAACACTCTTGGTTTTACTTTAGCTAATTAATTACCTCTTTCAAAATCTCTAAACTAAAAACGACAATCTAAGAACCATTTCTCAGCCACATAATTAATTTTCAATCAAAACGTCAATTCCTAATCACATTAACACATTCACAAACTAATAGTACTGTAAGACCCGGAGCTTTTGAAAAAGTCTTATTATGATCAAGTCTCAAAATCATATGGTTATTTATAGCCTTAATTTCAGAAATTATTTTATTAAAGATAATTAAGGCAAGTTTTGATTTATTGGATTTGAGATAAGCTATGATTATTATCCAATTTTATAATTATTGGATTATTTTCTATATTTGAATTATAAAGTTGATAGTTATAAAATAATAAGTATTTTATATGATTTGGGTTGGATAAGTAATATTTTAAATATTAATACTGTTATTTTGGAAAATGAAGAAATTAAGTATATTATTTCTTATTATTTGATTTGGGCATTTTATTGAAAATAATTGTAGAGTTGATGAACAAATAGTATTTTATATATTATTATTATTGGATTAGAATTTATTTCTAATCACTATATTATCCCTATTTTTAAGTGAAATTACTAAAATGTCCCTAACCCTAATTTTTGAAAATGAAACCCTAACCCAGTAACCCGCTAACCGACCCGGTTTCCTTCACTCACACTCAGCAGCAGCAGCTGCTGCCCCTCTAACCTAAGCACACACACAGCCGCAACCTTCCCCATTTCAGCCAGCAGCAACATCTGCAAAAATGAAAGAAAGAAAGAGAGGGAAGGGAGAAACGGATTCGTGGAGGAGAAGAAGGAGAGGAGGGGAGGAAAGAGACTGCGCCGCGCGCTGGGCTTCTCTACCACCGCGCCGTCGCCGTGACTGCCGGAGTCACCGCGCCCTGCATGCTCGTCGCCGCCGTTACGTGTAAGTCCGCCTTGGTGCCGGTCGAAGAGGGGTGAAGGAGAGATGTCGAGAGTGAGACGCGATGGAGGTGAGTGAATAGAACTGCCATCACCACCGTCCTGTCCGTGGGGTTGAGATCGCGTCGCCATCTTGGATCCTCGACGCCGCCGCAGTGGAGAGTGGAGCAGTCACCTCCAAAGGAGGTGTTTCGCGCATTACCGTGAGCTGCGAACCACTGACCGAGAAGAAGCTCCATCCTCGTCCCTGCTGTGCAGCGCCGGCGCTATTGGGGTTTCACCGCAGCCGTCCCCGTGGTGGCTGGTGTCGTCACCGGAGAAGACCACCGGAGTTGCTGTCTGTTTCTGCCTCGGGATTATGCAAGTTGCCGGAGCCCACTGCCGCCAGAGCTGCCCAGAACCACCACTGTGGCTGCCGCTGGGATTGTGAATGGAAGAAGAAGACGCTGGTTCTGTCACAGCCGTTCCCGGGGAAGAAATCAGTCGCGCCGCCGTGCCTGGCAGCCGGAAAATGCCACTGCCATCGCCGGAAAATTATGACGGTAAGGGTTTTAAGTTGATTCTCCTTTCTGTTGAGCTTCTGGGAACTTCATTGTCGCTACATGTTGTTCAGGTCCCTGCTGCCGCCGAACCGGTTCGGAGACCGTCGCTGTTTTGGTTCAGCTGTTCCTTCTTCGGTTCGGTAAGTGTTTCAATTGGAAAGCCCTTTTGTTATTGTTCCGTTATCTCAAGCTGAGGTTTGTGGCATTAATTGCTATGAAATTGCTAGCCACCACGTGCTCCAGGTTGAGACTTGATACTCTGTTGACCCTATGTCGTAAGTGTGGCCGGGCACTGTGAAAGTCCTTGCGGTTTAAAGTTTTAAACAGGCTCATATTTTAGTATTAATAAATATAAGTGTCGTCGTAATGTCCGAACTATCAGAGTCGCGCAGCCGGAAGTGCGAGCTTTGGTAGTTAGGGTGTTACATTATGGTATCAGAGCAGTTTTTCCTGTAGAGCCTGAGGAATGGACCGACTATGCTTCAATTGCATACTCTGAGCGTTTGTCATGTATTAGGTCTTGTCGAATGACGAGAATTAGAGCTTTATGCACATGACGGTCTATTGATTAGTGCTGTTAGTCTTGCATTGCATAATTCTTGGTATTAAGTTTGGCCGGCTTAATACTAGTGAATTATGTATATGAAGGCACTGATGGGTTATCATAGATGTTATACGAGTTTTGAGTAAAGCGAATCGCGGGTTTTGGAAACGTTGGAAACTATTTCTCGAGGCTATTCAGTTGTGCGTCTTGAATTCTGTTCGAGTCGATCTGTTCTTTCGTATCCTAACTTGAAGTTCTTGGTTGTTAATCCTTTTGAAAAGTAGTTTGATTTTTCAACTTTATTCCTCTATTTATATCCATTCTTGTTTGATCTTAATTGCATAGGCTTGTTTGGAATCCTTGTTGCATCTATCTTCCTCTGTTTGAGTTCTTCTTGATTCGCGTGTTTCTTGATGTAGCCTTGAACTTGTCTTAATGTGCTGTGACTTTTAACTGCGGGTTCCGAGTTCATTCTTAGAGAACTTGTTGATTCAGTTTTCTTCTTATTTGACAGTGATTACAGCTAATTTTGAGATTTTTATGAAAATTACTGTTGAATAGATGCATGTTTATCTACATATGAAACCTTGAAGATTTCTTATACAGTTTAGCTATTTATTTCTAATACCTCACCTGTACTTTTACTGGTTTGCGGAACCGCATTTACTTCAAATACAATTTGACTTTCTAGTAATTTTACTATGGTTCCAATGCACATCTTCATTTGATTACGTATTTGGATATTTTTCAAAATTTTGAAAAGAAGGGATTTACCACTTCTGTCTCGATTGAGTTTCGTTTGATAAGCTTTACTTAACTTATTTTGGATTGAGTTTGGTTTAGCATACTACATGGTTTACGCCATTATTGTTCTTTTGAAAATGTTGGACTCATAGTGTTGTGTGCATTTGTTTTTGGAACTCTACAAAATCTACTTCAACATGGAATTGTATTAAAGCAAAGCCACGATTATGCTTTTATTACTCTCTTGAAGGATGTTGTTAATTAACCTTTCTTTTAGATTGCGAAGTGATTTTTATGCAAGTTTCGGTTCCTTTATGAACAATGTATTTGGAAGTACTTTTAATCGTGCTCTTGAGTTTTGTGAGCTTTGTCTTGGGTTTGAAATATTCTTTTCTGCAAACCTCATGCTTCCTCGACTCAGCTTGAGTTTGTTTCAAACTGATGCGTTGGTTTTCTTCTTATTGATCCTATTGAACTTCTTTGATCTAAGGGTTATCCTTGAAGTTGTCAATTGAATTATGTCTAGCAAACTTTATTGCTTGAACATCCTTGTTTATCTGGGATTGGATATATTCTTTCAAATCTATGACTATTGTCTTTGACATCCGTCTCTCCTTTCTAAGATCTCATATTCTTCTGAGTAGACTCGAGAATTGTTTTGGTATCACGTGCGACTTGTAGACATAGTAACGCGATACGTTAGTTCTCTAAGATGTGATGTGTATACGGAAGTTGAAGCGGTAGGTGTGCAACGTATGAGTTGTGGGCATTTTGTTCCTTGCGAACGGGTTTGTGATTGTCAGGCTTGTGATCAAATTTGGGGTTTGTAAGGTGCTTGATGGAATTGGAAAGTTGAAACTGAGGTTGATATGATATTAGTTTGCAGATGTTGAGCACGTCGTTTTAACTCCATCCTGTTTGATAGCCTTTGATGCCTTGCCCTTCCCCATTTCAGCCAGCAGCAACATCTGCAAAAATGAAAGAAAGAAAGAGAGGGAAGGGAGAAACGGATTCGTGGAGGAGAAGAAGGAGAAGAGGGGAGGAAAGAGACTGCGCCGCGCGCTGGGCTTCTCTGCCATCGCACCGTCGCCGTGACTGCCGGAGTCGCCGCGCCCTGCACGCTCGTCGCCGCCGTTACGTGTAAGTCCGCCTTGGTGCCGGTCGAAGAGGGGTGAAGGAGAGATGTCGAGAGGGAGACGCGATGGAGGTGAGTGAATAGAACTGCCATCACCACCGTCCTGTCCGTGGGGTTGAGATCGCGTCGCCATCTTGGATCCTCGACGCCGCCGCAGTGGAGAGTGGAGCAGTCACCGCAAAAGGAGGTGTTTCGCGCATTACCGTGAGCTGCGAACCACTGACCGAGAAGAAGCTCCATCCTCGTCCCTGCTGTGCAGCGCCGGCGCTATTGGGGTTTCACCGCGGCCGTCCCCGTGGTGGCTGGTGTCGTCACCGGAGAAGACCACCGGAGTTGCTGTCTGTTTCTGCCTCGGGATTATGCAAGTTGCCGGAGCCCACTGTCGCCAGAGCTGCCCAGAACCACCACTGTGGCTGCCGCTGGGATTGTAAATGGAAGAAGAAGACGCTGGTTCTGTCACAGCCGTTCCCGGGGAAGAAATCAGTCGCGCCGCCGTGCCTGGCAGCCGGAAAATGCCACTGCCATCGCCGGAAAATTATGACAGTAAGGGTTTTAAGTTGATTCTCCTTTCTGTTGAGCTTCTGGGAACTTCATTGTCGCTACATGTTGTTCAGGTCCCTGCTGCCGCTTGAGGTGGCTATCGGGCTGCCGCCGAACCAGTTCGGAGACCGTCGCTGTTTTGGTTCAGCTAGAAAGGATTCCCGACTTTACTTTTATTGGAAACTGTTGTTTTTGAAAAGAGGCAAAAGACGGTTATTAATCACTGATGCGGTTATCTTCACGTATCCTATTACAGTAATTCCCAAAACCCTCTACTAAGAACCCTTTCGAGGATGATGTTCTCACCCCCCTACATTTTTTCCCTTTCAGGATATGAGCGCAGAAGTCACGAAGAGTTTATTTAGTTATTGATATGTTCTGTATTGATGTAGATTATTTATTGTACCCTCGCCTTTATCTTGATATATTCTGTGAGAGGGATAGAGATTGTATTGGTTAATGCTTGTAAATATATTTGTATATATATATATATGTATGTATATATGGATGTACTCTTTGTGAGTTTTGTAAGTTGTATGGTATTTATGAATGTACGTTATCGAACGAAAGTATCTTTGGGAGCGGTATTGCGGTTTAAAGTTTTAAACAGGCTCATATTTTAGTATTAATAAATATAAGTGTCGTCGTAATGTCCGAACTATCAGAGTCGCGCAGCCGGAAGTGCGAGCTTTGGTAGTTAGGGTGTTACAAGTACAAGCAAGAGATTCAGTTCAATATACAGGCAAGTCGCAATAAGACAAACAGCACAATCACAAAGAAATAATACAAGAAAACACAATCTAATACAAATATGCAAACAACATGATGCATGTCTATTCCTAATGCAGGTCATGAACTCATGTGTCGGCTACCTACCCTCTCCCAACATTACCCGGGTATGAGTCCCAGATATGGCTTTTCAAATGCATCCAGTGTGCTGATAAGTCTTACGGCTAGGTCGCATACAGTGTGACTTTCAATGTGCTTACATCTGGAAAATAGTTCTCAGTATGTGGGCGTCCCCACTATACATTTGGCACTAAGGCTCAAACAAAGTCTTATCTGTTCTCCTGTGGTAGACATTCCTTTAATCAATATATTCCTTTAATTTTTGTTCTCTACTCTCCTCTGGCAGAGATTCCTTTAATTATCTCTCATTCCTTTCACTACAAAAAAAGGGTTAAAACGGCGGTTATTTTGGGAAATTACGGCGGTTAGAACCGCCATTATGACCAAAACTGGCGCTTCCAAGAAACGCCGTTATTCTGGGCGCCATTCTGGTTATTACGGCGGTTTTCAAAAAACCGCCGTAATAACCTGTGGATAATACGGCGGTTTTTTGAGGGTTAAAATGGCAGTTTGTAACCGCCATTATTACCGGATAAAATGGTAGTTTTTTAACAGCCGCCGTTTTTACCAGGATGTTGTGGCATCCCTTCTGTTTAAAATGGCGGTTAGAAACCGCCGTTTTTACCATTATAACCGCCATTTTTACCAGGTTATAACGGCATCTTTTGTGTTTAAAATGGCAGTTTCTACCCGCCGTTTTTACCAAAATATAATGGCCTCATTTTCGTTTAAAATGGCAGTTTTTAACCGCCGTTTCTACCAGCGTATAATGGCGTCGTTTTCATTTAAAATGGGAGTTTCTAACCGTCGTTTGTACCTAATTATGATGACAATTTTATGCTTTTTAAAATAAGATTGAAACCACCAATTTAAAGTGATATTTTCTAAACTCACTTAAAAATCTTATAATAACCAAAAGGCATAACCATAAGATGATGATTTTTAATTCATACATGATCCAAAAGTCATAATCCAAGTCATAATTAAAATGTCATAATCCAAAAACAAAGGTCAAAGTAACATTTTTCAATAATACGTCTTAACATATAATTCTTAATATACGTCTTAACATATTAAGCAAGGTCATGCTTCCTTGTTGCTTGCTCCAGAAGACCTACTTCCTAACTCTTTTGGTGATGGAATCTCACTCTCCTGATCCAATCCCTATAACAAAAATATAATTATTATGAGCACAAGAAATACAAGAAAAAGGCATATATTGATATACATTTTAGGTCTGATTTAATTTATAAGAAAAGGCATATATAAAAGAACACACATTTGTTTAATTAACACTATTATTAGACATAATTAAACAGAGCATCAATATCAATACTTATATATTATTCTATACACATTATATGAGTAACTACGTTTAGATATTCTTTTTGATATATGGTTTTAGTTTTTAAATGGCTATTCTTAAAATATGTCCACACATCTTTCTACATTTTGAAAAATCAGTAAAATAGATAATAGTTAAATACAAACAAATATCCTTACACATAGCAATTATATAAGAAAATTAACTTTAGTAATTGTTTTTTGGCTCTTAATCCTATATATAATATAATACATTTTTAATTAACATAGAAGAAAATAAAAAAGAGAAACGTTCCATTCACCACTCTAAGGAGAAACATAAACTAACTATAACTATATCTATCACCCCATTAGGAGTATTTCTTAAGTACATTTCAGCAAAGTTAAAAAAATAGTCATGCTATGATTATTAAGTGTCATATCATAGTTTAAGGAATTTGTTTTAAAAAAGAAAGTCAAATTCTGTTCAACTAACTAACCCATAATTTGCAAATTATAAATCAAACACACCCAATCACAATCTACATATAATATTAGATGACAACAAAGTCAAACTAAGCATTCTCACGGAGCAGGTAATTTTTCAAAAAGATAATTGTACTTTAATCTATTTTGTTCTATTAAAAGTGAATTTTGATTAGGAACATCATATTTTTGTCCCCCAAATTGAACAAATGCACCCTAACTATGTTCATAGTAATTCTCACCACACAATTTATGAATATATTTTGTAGAGAGAAATGAGAAGTAACTGAAATAGTCAGAATTCTGTTTAGTTAGTTAAATCAGTGACATCCACCCTAAATGTCATAAGCTAGCACTACTACTAATTATATTAATAATAGGAATCATAAGCAGCAACAAGAAACTATATCAATATTCAACATATTTGTATTCAGCAAGAAACTATGAACCTAAGAAAAAAACTGAAGGAGATAAAGCAAAGGAAAAAAAGAGGATAATTGTATTTGTACCTGTGAGATTTGTTGAGTAGGGAACATTCCAGCCAATTGTACTGGAATTTTACCTCCTTCCTTAGAAGCAATATAGGAGACTAGCGCTTGCAATTGCGCTTTAACGGTATCCAACTCTTCTTGCACATTTGGACCACAAGTAGATGATGTGCCAGCATCATTTGAAGAATCTAAATTCATTTGACTAATCCTTGTAGTGTTGTTCTTGAAAGCAATTGTTGGAACAGCTCCCATACCTAAACCTCGAACACGACCAGGGTGCTCTTTCCCAAAAACTACTCCAAGAGCATCAAGAGGAGAATTAACAGTTGATTCCATCGGTTGTTGGCTGCTATGTGCTTCAATCTTCTCCTACATATATATGTATGGTTGGTGTTTTTTATTCAGCTGAAATTTAATTTGGTTGAACGTAATATATTACTAAGCGACTATACAGTTTCAGTTATTCATTTATTTTAAAAGAAACAAAGATATATTACCTTTAATATAATAAGATACAAGAGCAGGTGATTAATTAAGCAACTAAAAGTTTGAACAAAATTGCAATAAAGGAACCACATGCTCACACCGAAAAGGAAAACTATACATGCAATTAAAAATACGAAGATTTGAAGTTCCTAATGTTGATAGTTGTTGAGATTTAATGCTTTTCAATGCTTATTATTAGTTAATAAAAATAGATCAAATTAAAGAGTAAAAAAGGGAAACTTTCGATGTATAATAATAAGTGTTATGGGATCAAACAAAAGGGAAGCAACAACACGTGGTTATACACAATAAAACTAGATTGTTACTCTTAACCTAGCTAGCTAATTCAGAGAACAACTAACAAATTGTAAATCCATTAAATAAAAACCATGTAGAGCTCCTCTGGGGAATCAGTAGAAGTACAACTCAATACTCTCAAGTGTTGTTAATTCCCTCTCAGTCCTTGTCGGTCCTTTACTCTGATAAATAAAAAAGAAGGAAAGAAAAATAAAAGTAAAATATTTCCTCAATTCTCTGATAAATTGTTTATATAATTTTTTTTAAAAAATAATTAAGTAAATAAGAAAATAATAATAATAGCCTAGTTTACATACAGTTTAATTTAAAACCAATACCCTTTTAGTACTTTGATCCTAAAGTTGAGTTCTGCTAACATAACCTCATGGCCTAGATCTAGATGTTAATTAACTTGAGCCACATCATAATTATATAAAATATCATGGATTTGAGGGCATTAGATATTAGGAACCATATAAAGTAGGTTATAAATGAAGGGATGGGAGATGCTAAAGCAGGGACCTTGATTGAGCCCACAATGTTAAATAATCAGCTGTGGATTAAGTTATAAGAGTATTTTTCTAAAAAATAATGTGAAAAAGCAAGCTAAGAACAACTTGTATTAAAGACTAGCTTCAAAACTCCCAAGCACTTAGATGTAAAAGGCTAACTGTAGGGGTTGGGACGAAACAAAAAAGAACATGGATAATGAAGAAACAATCACTCACACAGTCAAAGAGGCAACCAAGTCAGCTTTGGTGAAGTTCACTTCAGCATTGTATTTTGTGAACTCCCCAATTTTGGTGTCGTAAGAGAGCTCAGAACCAATTGCAAGTACGTCAGTCCCTACAACACCAGAGACAAAACTGAACTAGTTATTTGTGTACATTCTGGACATTTGTTCTAATTTAGTACTAGTTATTTTATATTGACATGCATGGAAAATAATAATAATGCAGGTTCAGAATCTTATAGAGAGATGCTTGCTATTTCATATGAGTCAAGATCAGTGCATAAAGGCACTAGCTGAACATGCAGGAATCAAGCCACTTGTTACACAAAAGCATGATTAGCAGGAGCAGGCTCATTACACAAAAGCCACTTGTTCAAGTAAATAAAAATTAATTAGTTAATGATGGTTTGAGACCAGGAGCAGGCTCATTAACAGTGATGGTTGTGAAGAGCTGAAACACAAAAGCATGATTAGCATTAGTAAAGCATACATAACAAGTAAGTCCTGAATTGGGTTTCAAGAAAATTGACAATAGCAGCTACAAACACACTAAAATTAAAGTTAAAATATAAAAATGGGTCAGCAAAAATAAGCTATGTGAATTAAAAAGAGGCCTAACATGTGAATAAGGAATAAAATGGAGTGCTTTGAGAACTATTTTAATCCAGAAACTGCGCCTTAAAAATTGAACCAGCAAATAAGAAAAAACAAAAACAAAAGTACGAATAATGACTATGGCACCTCATTTCATGATGATGAAGAGGGGAATAATGATAATCAATACAATAATTGCATTGTTCCTGTCACTAATAATGTAGCAGAAGATGATGAAGTACTTGATATCCAACCAATAAGTTCATCAATTCATGTTCATAAAACTAGTCCAAGTCCAACAATGGCATCATTATTGTCTAATAAAGGAGTGAAAGATAAATGCAGAAGGCGTAGAGGGAGATGCAAGAAACGATCAATAGCAGATATTTTAGCTGATGCAAGGCATTGTACAGTAGAGGAGATCTATAGGATGAACAAGTTTTATTATGCTGCTGCCATTGAAGGATCTCATCAGCAGCAGCTGCAAATGGGGCCTTATTCTGAAAATGATGAGGTAAAGGGTTGTGATGAGGGTAAAGATGGAAGTGAAGATGATTATGAACATCAACTTGGTTTGACTGGAAAGGGGACATTGCTTCTTAAGTTCAAGCTCAATGCATGTAATAATAATGTAAATCGGAATTGTGTAACATGAATTCATTATTATTAATATATAACCTGTGGAAACTTATTATGCTTAGAGCTTCATCTTTTGTTTATATATTTATTAATCTCAAAGTTAAGTATGATTTTGCCATATATCATATGCATGTATACTATTTTTATTCTTTCCGTCAAGATTAATTATGTTTTATTGAGAGGGAAATTCTCTAACTTTTCTTAACAAACACATAAATCTGTCTTGACAAATTATCTATTAGTCATCATTCAATATCTGTTGTAGCAATTAATAAGTAAGATGTGTAAATTGTCATATAGATCAAGAGCAAAGACAAGGGGAAAAAAATTAAAGATGCACCATAAATCTATCAGCTGTAGAATCAGAAGTTTAATTAAGGATCCTTTTGGCATAATAGAATGCTAATAATATGTAAAATGCTGAAATTTCTTTTTTATCTATCTTGTAACTTTGCATAATTGAATTCATGGAAATTTATAGAATCTCAAAAGAATCGGTTTATGGCTTGAAAAATACAAATAAAATACGCACACATTGACACGAACGTAACATGTAATCACAGCAAGTGAATGAAACTAATCTGATTTTAATGGAAATTTCTATGTAAGTGCAAACTGAAATATGTATTGAAAACCGAAACCAAAAAGTGCAAGATGCTTAATCTGATTCAAATATATTTAGTGGAATTCAAATGCTAGAATATAACAAAGTGGTTACACTAAATCATGATTATAAATGCAGATAGAGCAACCAAAGTGGTTTTACAATAATTTAACAGGGTAATAACTTAAACTAATAACATGTACTATAATCAAAATCCAAAGAAAAGAAGGCAAGGAATCAGCTCATGTGATTTAAGTGACTCAATTCTTTACTAACCGCGGAAATGATTAACTAAAGTGATAGATATTATGAATAGAATCACAGAACAGAGCCCTACTTCACTAAGCTTATTCAGTTTGAACTCATTCATCAATTCACTATATTAAGAAATAGCAGGATGAATTAACTAGTAAAATCCAAAACAATAATAAGAGTAGCAGCAATTGAACCATTGACACATGCATCGAAGTAAATACATAAGGAAAGAGAAAGTGAAGTTATCGTAAGGAGAAATGAGGAGATGAAAAGAGAGGTTGGTTTTTTAGGTCCAATATAGTGCTGTTCTAAGATCCGATCAGCGTCAATCACCCCACACCAACATCAATGGAATGCTTCAACACAAGACCCGATCGCGGAGCTGCAGAGAAACAACAACCCCCAAAAATCAGCAACAAATCAATAACTGGTGGAGAGGTATCTAGAGAACTTGAGAGGGAGCTGCAGAGAAACAAATCAATAACTGGTGGAGAAGGAGAAGTACCTAGAGAAATCGTAACCAGCAGAGAGAGGAGAAGCCAAGAGGGAAGAACGGCGTTGTCGGAGCATGGAGGAGACGAAGGAGAGAGAAGGGAGATCGAGAGCGCCGTTACTGTGTTTCGTTTAATGAGGCTAGGGTTGCAATTCTTTTATTTTATATACGTGTGAAAACGGCGGTTCAAAACCGCCGTAATCACCAGAACCGCCAGCAAACACAAAGTTAATTATGGCAGCAACCAAAAATGCCATAATAACCGGGAATTATGGCGGTTCTTTAAAACCGCCGTAATGTCCATGCCATTTTAAACTCTTTTTTTTTGTAGTGTTTACTTTTCGTTCTTCTTCTTTTCTTCCTTATCAAACCAAACTCAAAACATAATTTAAAGCAAAATTGTAACACCCTAACTACCAGAGCTCACACTTCCGGCTGCGTGACTCTGATAGCTCGGACATTACGACAACATTTATACTATTTAATACTAAAAATATGAGCCTGTTTAAAACTTTAAACCGCAATACCGCTCCCAAAGATACTTTCGTTCGATAACGTACATCCATATATATACATACATATATATACTACTACCCAGGTATCTCAAGCATATATTCATTCAGTCCCAGTCATGGATCAACATCCATCTCAGCCATCCAGCTTAAATTCATAATTCGTATTTCAAAATATCCAAAATCACCCACCCAATAGTGGAATTTCATAACAAAAGTTTTTCGGCAGAGTCCCAAGTCTTTAGGGGAAGGTCAACTTACATCAATTCCTTAAAATTCATTGAAACTCTTAAAATCATAGATTCTCGGTTCAAGTAAATAAAATTGAATTTATTATGAAACCGAACCATACAAAATCACAAGTTCCAACCCGGTCCAAAAAATCAACTCATTTGAAATAGAACCGGTTCATTTGAATCAAACCGCTTTCAGATTTCTTTTTAGAACCCATTTTTCCAACTCTTCCAAAATGCCTCAAACTTGATTACTCAATCAAAAGTTGAGTTTGGGAACGCAGGAGAGCTGCTGTCGGGTGATATCAATGGTGCTCCCCTTCAGGCTCGGTGGTGATAGAACTGCGACAGCAAGCTCCCGTCGACGACAGCGGTGACGGCACTGGCGGCGACGACTCCATCACGGTAACGAGGATGAAGCTTCTTCTCGGTCAGTGGCTCGCAGCTCACGGTGACGCGCGACACTCCTTCTGTGGTGGTGACTGCTCCAGTCTCATCTGCGGTGGCGCCGAAAATCAATGCGGCAACGCGAGCTCAAGCCCCACAGACAGGACGGTGGTGATGGCAGCGTTAACGGAACGGCGACAGGGACTTCTCCTCCTCGCGACGGTGACGGGTCAGAACGGGCGGATCTGCGGGGACGAGTCAGACCCGCGCCTCCCCTTCCCGCGGCTAAGCTCCCTCACTCCCGTTCTTCCTTTCAACAATAATACTCATAGATTTGAGCGAGTGTATCCAATTCTAGATAAACAAGGATGCTCAAGCAATGAAGTTTTCTAAACACAATTCAATTGACAACTTCAAAGATAACCCTTGGATCAAAAAAATTCAATAGGATCCATAGGAAGAAAATCAGCGCATTGGTTTGGAACAAATTCAAACTGAGTCGAAGAAGTATGAGGTTTACAGAAGAGAATATCTCAAACCCAAGGCAAAGCTCATAGAACTTAAGAGCATGATTAAAAATACTTCCAAATACATTGTTCATAAAAGAATCGAAAACTTGCGGAAAAATCACTTCGCAGTTTAGAAGAAAGTCAAGTAATAAACATTCTTCAAGAGAGTAACAAAAGCATAAATGTGGCTTTGCTCTAAATCAATTTCACGTTGAAGTAGATTATGTAGAGTTTTAAAACAAAATGCACACAAGTTTGGCTAAGAGCCAAAATATTTCCTCAAATATTTTAAAAAGATAGTCAGGTGTACAATCTTAGCCAAAAGTAGTTCAGAAGACTCGGAAGAAAACTCAAATGCTTGTTCAAAAATTCTCAAAGTCCATATTCAAACAAGCGTGGATAACATTTATAGTAAGGACAAAAGAGGAAGTTAAACTCTTTTTAGAAAAGAAGTTTCGAGATAAAAATTCGCTTACAATCTGGTAAGGAAATAAGTGGTGTGTTACAAACAAACCGGTTTCCACTAAACAAGGAAGCTTTCCAAAACCTCATTTAAAATAGCGCATGCCAACTTTAAATTAATTTCGTCAAAATTGGGCAATGGTTTCAATCTCAATCAAGCAACAGAAAATAAATTCCGTTTAATATTTCTTCAAAGAAAATTCAAAATTCCTTTAAAAGGTTCAAAACAAGACTCCAAAAATATTCTTGAAATCACCATTTCAGAAGAACATTCAAGAAGTTTAAGATGCCAAAAGTGGTAAATTCTTTCTCTTCAAAATTTTGAAAAATATCCAAATACAGAATCAAATGAGGATGTGCATTGGAACTATAGTAAAATTACTAGAAAGTCAAATTGTAATTTAAAGTAAATGCAGTTTCGTAAACCAGTAAAAGTACAGGCGAGATATTAGGAATAAATAGTTATTAAACTGCATAAGAAATCTTCAAGGTTTCATAGATAGACAAGTATGTATCTATTCAACAGCAATTTCTATAAAAATCTCAAAATTAGCTGTAATCACTTTCAAATAAGAGGAAAACTGAATCAACAAGTTCTCTAAGAATGAACACGGAACCCGGAGTTAAAAGTCACAGCACATTAAGACATGTTCAAGACTATATCAAAGAATACTTGAATCAAGAAGAACTCAAATAGAGGAAGATAGATGCATTAAGGATCCCAAACAAACATATGCAACTGAGGTCAAACAAGAATGCATATGAATAGAGAAATGGAGTGGAAACATCAAATTACTTTTCAAGAGGAGTACCAAACAAGAACTTCAAGTTAGGATACAAAAGAACAGGTCAACTCGAACAGAATTCAAGACACACAACTGAATAGAAAAATCAACTCAATATCAACCGATTTAACTCATTTGTAAAGCTTTAAAGAATCGGTTCAGCAATAAATCATTTATCAAAACCAGAGCAATTAAAGCAACCCAGGCTGAATTTCAAGAGCATTCTATCTTTCACATCATCAAAATAATTGACTCAATTCAAACCAATCCTCAACGGATTAAACTCATTTCAAATATTTAAAGAATCAACTTCAAACATTACATTTCACAAGCCACACAACAATTCAGCCAAGCCAACATCCATAATCATTCGAGTCAATCAAATAATACATAAGGCAGATACAATCACTAATTACACCATATCTCACATCAGTACCCATATGTAATAATTCCAACAATAAACTGTAGTTTTTGGAAAGCGCCCCTACCTTAGAACGCAATTCCATAACCCAAACGCTTCACAGGAACCTCCTCTCTTAAACCGGGATCACCAACAACCGCAACCTCGGCTCTAAGATACTCCCGCGGTAACCATAGCAACACTAATTGCAGCATATAACAATCAGGAATGACCCCACGTTACCAAAACTCATATTCATTAACCAAACACAACCGAATACTAACGCGAGGCTTTTCGAAACATAAATTACTTACTGAGTTAGCGAAACGAAGCAGCCGCGAACACCGAGCACGACGCGCAAGCATCGATATACAACCCTGTGACAAATAACGCTACAACGCCTCAGCCGAAATTATCAGAACAGCGACAAAAGGCTCCTCGAACCAAAACGCTTACCAAGACCGAGGGAGAATGGCTGAACCGAATAGCGACGGTCTCCGAACCGGTTCGGCTGCAGCCCGGCAGCCACCTCAAGCGGCAGCAGGGACCTGAACAACATGCAGCGACAATGAAGTTCCCAGAAGCTCAACAGAAAGGAGAACCAGCTTAAAAATCCTTACCGACAAAGCCGTCTAGCGACAGCAATGGCGTTTCCGGCAGCTAGGCGCGGCGGCGCGGTTGACTTCTCCTCCGGGAGTGGCTGTAACGGAAACAACTTCTCCTTCCTCCTTTCACGGTCCCCATGGTGGCAGGAGCTCTGGCAGTGCTAACCTATGCTTGGCGGCAACAGGAACGGCGGCGGTCGAAGTCCAGCCGCAACGGGAACCAGGCACGGCGACGATCCCACCCGCGACGGTGACAGCGACAGCTTCACCTCTTCCGCGCGCGCCCCTTTCTTCTTCGTCTGTGGTGGTGTCTGCTCCAGTCTCATCTGCGGTGGCGCCGAAAATCAATGCGGCGACGCGAGCTCAAGCCCCACAGACAGGACGGTGGTGATGGCAGCGTTAACGGAACGGCGACAGGGACTTCTCCTCCTCGCGACGGTGACGGGTCGGAACGGGCGGATCTGCGGGGACGAGTCAGACCCGCGCCTCCCCTTCCCGCGGCTAAGCTCCCTCACTCCCGTTCTTCCTTCGGTGTGCCATGGCGGCGGCGGCTGGCAACTCGGCGGCGACGGCGATGCCCACCGTTGCTAGCCGTGTCTCTCTTCCTCCCCTGCTTCCCTCTGCGTTCCCCTCCGATCTCCCCTTTCTGTGTTTTCTGTTTCTTTGTTTATGGAGAAGGGGGAAACCATGGGTGTTGCGTTCTATTGGGGAAAGGGGAGAAGATCTGCTGCTGTTGCTGTGTATGGAGATAAGGGAACCGGGTCATGGTAACGGGTTACTGGGTTAGGGTTTCCTTATTTTGAAAATTAGGGTTAGGGGTAAATTGGTAATTTCACATAAAAATAGGAATAATATGGTAATTGAAACCCAAATTAAATCCAACGCTAATTATATATAGAAAATACTATTTAATCATCAATTTTTACAAATTACTTTCAATAAAATGCCCAAATCAAATAATTAGGAGTAATATAATTAAATCCCTTATTTTCCAAAGTAGTAGTATTAATATTGAAAATATTACTTATTTAATTCAAATCATATGGAAATCCTTATTATTTCACAATTACCAAGTTTATACTCTGAATATGGAAAATAATCCAATAATTATAAAATTGGATAATAATCATAGCTTATCTCAAATCCAATAAATCAAAACTTGCCTTAATCATCTTTAATAAAATGATTTCCGAAATTAAGGCTATAAATAACTATATGATTTGAGACTTGATCATAATAAGACTTTTCAAAAGTTTTGGGTCTTACAAAAATCCCTTCTCAAAATATTGAGTTTAAAACATTATACTTTTCTTAATAAATCGAATTGAAAACAAAACTCTTTTCGTAATAACTTGAAATCAAATAATTTTCTTAAATCAGATTTGGTTTTAAATAACACTTTAAATAAAGTCTTAAAGTTTTATAAAAAATTGGCAGCATTTCCTCTAAAATTCGGGCTATGCCACCCTTTCAGGGTCCCAACCAAACAATCTCTCAACCATTTCGAATCTCGAATCCTTTGCTCTTGAATCAAACTAATTTTCTCAAATCAACAATCCAACCAAGACATTGACATAACCAAAGTTTTCAACATCAATTACAGCCTCAATTCAAACTCAATTTATATTTCCCATTCAACAAGCAATACCAAATCTATCACCATTAACAACCACAACTCAACAAATATTCATTATAACCAGCCACTAATCAGAATTTTCAATATTCCTAAACAACAAGAAATCAAACACTTATTCATCAAATTCAGTCACAAATACAATTTAAACTTATCATTCAGTCATTCTAAACAATCATAAATTATTTACAAATATCCACTAGACTTCCATGGCATTCATAAATTAAAATAGTTAATTTTAAAATAAAATTTCCTACCTTCATACGAAATAGAAAATTTTGGAAAAGCTTTCTGACCGAGCTGCTAAAGAAGAAAACGTCAGAAATTATCTATGCCTCCTAAAATTCCAATTGGCTAAACTCAAGTGAGGGGAAGAGGAGCTACGCGTCACTGTCAACTTCTACCGAACAAAAGTAACGCCAAAATATAAAGAAGAAGGATACGAACACTTTTATTGAATTAGATTTTTTATTGGAGTTACAGATCGCAAAAAATCATAGCTAGAAAATCACGGTTCCATAGTTTCCGCTGTCTTCTCTCTCTGACGGTGTTGCTCTCTTTCATTATCAAATCCCATTCGGTGGAAAAGTGAATGGATAAAGACTTAAAGAGTAAATAAGTAAGTTATATATATATGAACTGAAGCCATTAGCTTTCTTTCTTTACTTCTTAAGCCATTCGGCCACTTCCCTTTTTTTTTTCCTTTTTCTTTTATAAATAATTAATTATTTAATTTTTAAAAATTCAGAATGTTACAAGCAATGAATGAAGGAGAGAGTCAAATATAGAGGAATATTCGGTGACTTCATGATGATGCCTAATACTTCTTCTTCTTCTTTTTATTGGGTTTCTCCAATCAAGTAAGGGTTAGAAGTTGGAGTAGTTAGACATTTGCAAGTCCCATGAGGGCTTTTACCAGCACCAACAAAGGAAACCGTTTTTAGTTCAGGATTTTGTTTCTTATTGATTTATTATAATTCGGTACATGAAAGTTCATCAAAGGCATTTTTATTATTATTATTATTATTAAAGGGACACTTTCTATCAAGGTTTTTGTTCATTGTTTTTGTTTAATTTTTATTCTGGTGTTTGGTTATAGTTTTGGCTTTTTTTTTTGTAGAATTCGATTTTTTGTAAGTTTTTTTTCTATTACTAAAATTTTTGTTAGGATTGTGCCATTATTGATAAAATCAGTTTCTCCTTGGTGGTTTTTGCTAGAACTGAAAACTATTTTCGGGATTAGAGTTTTGTTTTTGTCGACTACAAATTTTTGGTATCTCAAAGTTGATCATTGACTTTACGACGATGATGAGGGTTTCTTCTTTTTTCCCTCTGCCACGACGAAATGAAAGTGAGGAGAAGATGTGAGAGCAACAGAGACTACAATAGTGTCGTTTCATTCACTGCCATTTACAGTCTCACCCTAAAAAAAGATGTCGCTTTAATACTGACCTGGAACTTAACGTGTCAGGTCAGCTTTTATTAATATTGTCTATAATAAAATTAACAGAAAAACTAACGTGACTAAATTAAAATTTTTGGGGGGCGGATTTGATTAAAAAAAATTTTTGAGGATCAAATTAGAAATTGCGTTATCTTTTGGAAACCAATTTAACTATTTACTCAAAGTTTACCTAATCCATAAATATCGATAGTTTGGTACATATTTGAATCATAAAATTTTTTTTATGAAACATTTTAGTTGGATCCTTAGACTAAGAAAATTTATTGTATTTAAGTCCTGGGAAAAAAAAAAACGAGTCATAATGTAATTTCATAAACTCAAAAATATGTATTTAATTAATCTAATGAAAAAAGATGTATACTAAAAATAAATTTTCATTTCGAAGGAGCAATCTCTTTCTTCTAGGATCGGGTGACTTGCTTTTCAATTCTATTTACTAGTTTAAAATCCGCCTTATACACGGGCCAAATATTGATCCACTTTAAAAATTTATTTGTACATGTCCATTGATATTAATAGAATAATAATTGTTACTTTTAATTTAAAAGGTGTTCGTGTATAATAACTTATTATCCGATATATAGGACCGTTGCCGCCTATATTTATAGAAGCTAAATAATATTCTTATTTTTCTAGCCCATATTAACATCCATTTACACAAAAATAATGTGTATGCTAAAATTCATTTCATTGATTATTTTAAAATGAATTAGACACTATTATTGTAAAAACTAAATTAAAAAAATAATATAAAAATATATAAATTATATCCTATTAATAAGTTACATTTCAACGTAATTTTAACTAATATTATTTAAAGCTATTCATTTTTTTAATGTCTAATGAAAAATATCCCAATATAAATTATATGATATCAATGTAATTTTTAATCATAATTAATTTTATAAAATTACATTTACACCAACACTCTTTTTCTATAAGTATTTTTACATATGATGAATTAGTGTTGTTTCTAACTTCTACATTATGCCACTCTAAACAGTATCCTCTATATAAGTTGTTGCATAAGGTTACCATTTTCTCTGCATTGTAATTAGAGCATGATACATTAAATAAATACAAATACCAACATAAAAAAAATTATTTCTGAAAAACTAAATTTCAATTCAATTTGTACTTAAAAGTTAAAATAAAAAGCCTCTTCTTCTCCAAAAATAAGATCACTATCATAAAATTATTTTCTTTGACAACTTGTAATAAAGTGATACAACTCTACATCTTTGCATATATTTCTCTTAAGATCAAGAACTATAAATAAATAATTTTTTTTAAGTAGATCTGCACGCACACAGACGCTGCTTGAAAAATTGTTATGACTTACAATTTTATTTAAAAAAAAATATTATATTATTTGAATCGAAGAA
>NC_029785.2:37072610-37082248 GCF_000816755.2 Arachis ipaensis | reverse complement strand
AAAATGAAAGTAATTGTATAAAAAATATCTATAATAACTTCAATGTGAATTGTTGCTCTTGATATAAGTTTTAATTTTGGCCATATAAAAAAAGTTAGCTTCGTTTTTTTTAAAATGAAATCCCTTAGGCTGTTCGTTTTTGAGAAGAGTAGAAGAGGATAAGACAAGACATTTAGAATAAGACACAAAAGACAAAAATACAAAATTTTGTGTTCTTGTATTCTGTTTAGTGATAAGCTAGAACAAATTATGAAAATCTAATTTATTTTTATTTTTTTTATTTAAAAAATTGAGAAGAAAAATATAATAATAAAATAATATAATTATAAAAAATTAACAAGAATAATAAAAAAAATAAAAAATAAGTTGTGTTTTTTGTTAGTGTCTCTATGTCCTTCCTGTCAGGATGGACACAACATACACTAATTCATTGTCTCTAGACACAATGTCTCTATCCATGTCTCATCTGTCAAACATGATTTTGTGTCTCCGTATCTCTGTCTCAGTGTCCTGTCCCTGAAAACAAATGCAGCCTTACATATCATACTCTATAAACTTGTATATCCATGATATGTTGATATTTATCTACCACTTTATTTTTTAGTTTGATTTATTAAAAAATTATGAGTTATGTATGCAATTAACGAAGACAATTATATACTCTTTAATGTTCAAAATTTAAGTAACAAATATGCATTACACTTAAAATTTTAGTTAATCATAAGATAAAATATTCAATTATTAAAATAGTATATTCCAACTTTATATTTTATATGCTAAAATCATTAATATTAAACTAACAGCTAAAATAGTTATATTTATAGCATTAGCACATAACTTGTATACTCTATGTATTTAGATAAGGAATTTAATATTAAACTGAGACAAAATACATAAAGCACAAATCAAGAGAGGTAGATAATGAGTATCAGCTATCATGGAGTAGAGTAGTTCTATTCTCATGTAACAACGTTTGAAAGAACAACCACTTTCTACCTCACACTCTTACAATGGCAACCTCTAGTATGCACCACTATGACAGTGGTACGCGAAATCATGATTATTCGTTCCCTGGCTATAGTGCCAAAAACTTGGTGTGGGAGAACGTGATTTCAAGACTTCTTCACAATTTTGTGTAACTGACCAGCAAGTGCACTGAGTCGTCCAAGTAATAAACCTTACATGAGTAAGGGTCGATCCCACGGAGATTGTCGGCTTGAAGCAAGCTATGGTCATCCTTGTAAATCTCAGTCAGGCGAATTCAAATGGTTATGAGGTTTTGATAATTAAAATATAAATAAAATATAAAATAAGATAGAGATACTTATGTAATTCATTGGTGGAAATTTTAGATAAGCGTCTGGAGATGCTTTGTTACTTCTGAACTTCTGCTTTCCTATTGCTTTCTTCCAACCATGTGTTACCTTCTTCCATGGTAAGCTGTATGATCCTCTCGGATGAAAACAAATCCATATGCGCTGTTACCGCACGGCTAATCATCTGTCGGTTCCCGCTAGCTGATGACATGTCACCATGTCATGTTTTTCTATGCTTATTCATACAAGAAATTGATGATTTGTGCTTGAATAATGAATTCTTTTTTACTTAAATGATATATTTTCTTGATCTTTTAATTTTATAAATCTTGTAGGAAATAAGAAGAAAAAGAAGCAAAGAAGCACAAAATAAGCTAAAAAGGAGAAAAAAAGAGTTTTGGGGCACACTTTGAAGTTGGAGCACACTTTGGAGCCTTAGGCCACGCTTTTAAAAGCGTGGCCCATGACAAAATTAAAGGAGATTGGCAATCAGCACACAAAGCTTCGCTCTTGCCAAGAGCAGAGCGCTAGAAGAGTTCAAAATGAGCTTGGAAGCAAAATTTTCGCTAAGTTAAAACCTGAGCGCTCACAGCATGACCATGCCTCCTTCAAAGGGTTATAACTTGAGCTACAAATGTCCGATTGATGTGCTTCCAGTTGCGTTGGAAAGCTGACATTTAGAGCTTTCCAACGATATATGGCAATCCATATTTGGCATGAAATTGAGGTACGAGTTAAATACATCTTTAAGGGCCAAAAACAAGCAAAAAAAATCAGCCAATGCTTCCACCAAGATTCGGAGCTGGAGCCTCATTCCAAAGCAAAGTAGCGCTCTACATCATTATTGTGCTCCGCTCTCAAGGAGAGCATTGTCGTGCTCTCTCCAAGAAAAATTCAAAGGAAAATTTTTGCTAGTGAAGCCACAAGGATTTGAACCTGGAACCTCATTCTTGAAGCATCAATGCTACGCTCTCCCCAAGAGCAGAGCGCTACCCTGATGCACCCAAGCTTGGCACGCAACAAAGAGCCAAGGACATGAGCCACAATGCTACGTTCTCACTAGGAGTAGAGCACTCTACTGGGAGCAAACACCCATGGGCCAAAAATTCAATAAAAAATTTTATTTTAATTCAATTCTTCACCAATTGAACCAAGGCCATCCAGATCCATTTTTTCTCAAATCCAAAGCAAGCTAAGCCCATTATCATCACTCAAAGGCACAAGGATTAGTTAGCTTAGGAATTTATTTTAATTGTAATTTGTTTAGAATTTCAATTTCATTTTCATTTTCATTTTCACTTTGTAAAGCCTATATAAAGGCATCAATTCCATCTCATTAAGGGGAGCTCCATTAGAAAATATAGAGGGATAGCTCTATTAGAGAGAAATAGAGGTAGAGTTGAGAGATCTCTCTCTTAATTTTCCTTTTTGAGTTGAGATTGGAAAGGGGATCTGAGTTTTCTTTCTGATTGTTCTTGCTTTGGCACTCTTACTTTCTGTTTTGAATTTTGGATTGAGATTGAAGAAATTCTGTTTCAATTCTTGATCTAAAATTCATCTTGTTCCTCTTCTGCATAATTCTAAGGATTGAGAATTGGTTTACTGCTTTCATTTTCTTTTCTTCTGCACGTTCACTCTCTGTAATTTTTCATTTAAGCTTATTGTGATTTGATATACATTTCCCACATAATTTAATTCCTCTGCAATTGCTCTAAGTTTTGATTCACTACAATTTTGCTTCTCTGTTTACATTGCTTTCAATTTACTTTCAAGCAATTTAATTCTTATGCACTTCTTCTGCATTTTACATTTCTGTTCATGACTTGATTTACTTTTTCTACAAGTTTAATTCTCCTGCAATTGCTCTAAGCTTTGATCTATTGCTTTCTTTAATTTCCAGCAACCACTCCCCTTTACATTTAATGCAATTTACATTTCTTGCAATTTAAGTTTCAGCTATTTTACTTTCTTGTTCTTTTAAGTTACTTGCAATTTTACTTTCTGCATCTTTTAAATTCCTTGCAATTTACTTTCTGTTGGCTACATTTCACACAATTCACTCAATGTTAGCTTGACTAAACTAATCACCCACTAAAGTTGCTTGATCCATCAATCCCTGTGGGATCGACCTCACTCTAAGTGAGTTTTACTACTTGATGCGACTCGGTACACTTGCCGGTGAGTTTTGGGTGATTGGAAATCCGTTTTTCCACAAAAACACCATCAAGTTTTTGGCGCCGTTACCGGGGATTGATTTAGATCAACAATGATTAAGTGGGTGAGAAGTTTAGATTAAGTATTTTTTTTGTTTTTGTTCTTGAAACCAAGGTGTTTGTGTTTTTGCCTCACTAAGAAATTCTCATCTCCGATATGAGTAATTTCAATTTTCATTGATGTTTACAAAATACAAATGGAGTTCAACTCATCTTATGGTCAAACAAAATTTTATGGGATATTACCCACCATCACCAATCTCTAATGGTGGTTGGGAATATCACCAAGAAACTTTAAATTCTGGGCACTCCAATTCATGGAGCTATGCTTCAGAACCATAAGATGAGAAAGAAAATCATATGGGATATTTCCCGCCACTACAAAATGATTCAGGTTATTATTCCAATGGTGGCTGGGAGTATTACCAAGAAATTGCAAATTCTGAGCAGTCAACTCACATGAGAGAGTGTCCAACCTCACCTCCCACTTCTACATTTGAAAATTCTTCATCACCTAAATATGCCTCAACACAAACTTTCACGAGCCAAAGACTCTCAAAGCTTGAGTCCATGTTCAACAGAATTGTGGAGGAACAACAACAATCCCGGAGAGAACTAGAAATCCTTTTTCAGAAGACGAATGAGGATTTAAGGAGGAATTTAGAACCATCAAATAGTGAGGATGAAGACCAATTTGTGAGTGAGGAAGTGGAAAAACAAGAACAAAAGGTCCCTGTTGCAAGTGAAATTGCAATAAAGGATGAGGGACATGAGCCAAGGATTTTACAATCACAAAAGCTACTTGAGGTGACAAAGGAACATAAACATTCACAACCCTCACAAACTCCCCTAGACCAAAAAGTCTCAACAATTGTCTCTGAGATTAAAAGATATGAAGAGGAGATGAAGAAATATTGGAAAGATCAACAAACCTCCTCAATGAAAAAGTTATTAAGTCAAATGTTGGGTGCAAAGAAAGGAGTGGAGGAGCAAGAAAGTGAGGAAGTCATTTCAGAAAATTCACACTCAAGTGAGGCAGAGAAGTACATGAAGGAAGAGCTCATGGAACCACCAATTCAAAAGGCTCTGGATGAATACAAAACTCCAATAATCACACAGCAACCAAGTTTTGAATCCAAAGGAGTGAAAGCAATTAACAAAAGCACCAAGAAGAGGATTGTGACCAAGCTACCAAGGACAATATTCATGAAGAATAAAGGGTCAACCATAAGCAATCCAACCCCTGGACCATTAGCAAGCAAGCTCAATCAAGCCATGTACAAAAGAAAGCTTGCTGAGAGGAAACCAAGAAAGGGGACAATAGCTGAAACCTCTCCTCCCTTGAGGTCATTCCTCTTAACAAATTAGAAGAAGAGGAAGAAAGTGAAGAACAGGTAGACCGTAGGTACATTTCTTTCTTTGCTTTGTTTAAATTCAATAAATTGGTATATGGTTACATTCTAAGTTTGGTGTTGCCATGCAACAGTTTGTTTTCAATCCCCCTGGATGATTGCATCAATTTTAAAGTGTCACACTAAGATTCTAAGTTTGGTGTGCCACTTAATTTTCTATGCAAGTCATTCAAGCAACACTACTTGTCTGCATAATCATAATGCCTCTGCAGTTTTATTTTTCTCTTTTGATTTAACACTTTTTCATTCTACTTGCTGTAGTTATTTTTCTTTTTTTTAAATGCTTTCTTTTATTTACTGTGTTTGTTAATACATTACCAAGAGAGCTTTATTCATGACAGATTCTTGGCTTGGTGATTGTATTTAACATACAACAGTTTCATTTAGTTTTGTTTTAAATAAAATGGACATAGGATTACATTCTATGTTTGGTGTTGCTATGCAACAAAATTTGCTCCCAATCTTTACTAGATACTTGCATTAATTCCAAGTGAAAGTGTCACACTAAGTTTGGAGTGCCACTTATCTTTTACGCAATGTATTGTGCTCACCTTCTTAAGTTTGCAATCACAATGTCTCTGTCCTTTGTGCCTTGATTGTTATCTTAAATTTTGCTTGCTTAAAACACATGTATTACTAACATTTCATTGTGTAAGACATTCATGATCTATCTTAGCCCCATAGCCATTGTTCTAATTGTTGCTTGAGGATGAGCAAGCATTCTGAGTTTGGCAAGGGAAAGGGAAGAATTGAAGGAAAAGGACAACAATAATGAAGATGAACTATAAGGTTGTAGAGTTCCTTTTCCTCTCATTTGTATCCAGCACTTAAATTGCATGATTGTCTTTATCCTCTCTGTTTACATGTGTGTATGAATAAAGCATAGCCTGAATTATTATCTGTAACATGTTGCCATGCTATTATGACTACCAACTTGAGTTTTGTAAAGTTCAAAGCAGTAAAGCATCATGATCATAAACAAACAAGGAATTAAAGAAGATTTTAGCATGTGCATACAAGTATTGGAAAGCTAGTATGATTAATTGTTGCTCAATTGCATTGGATTTTATTTAATTGAAGTTTTCATCTAGAACATTTTGTGAAATCTTTTGAAAATCATGAAAACCTTGAAGAAGCAAATACAATTAAAGCAAGAAAAGAAAAAGGGAAAGAATGAGAAAGCTGAAGGCTCTGAGTACCAATGGCAATTTATTTGCTAAGTACTTGTGGTGTTTATTAGTGGTGTTCAAAACCGATCCGGACCGAACTAAACCGATGAACCAAACCAAAAAAACCGAAAACCGAATTAACCGAAAATCGAAAAAATCGAAAAAAGTGATATTTTGCGGTTTTTTTGCAGTTCGGTTCGGTTTTCGGTTCTTGCCACCAAAACCCTAACCGAACCGAACTGAACCGGTTCTTCCCAAAACCCTAAAAATTAAAAACTACCTACCCCACCCCCCAAAACGCGTTACCTACTTACCTTCCTTACTGCTGCGCGAGTCCCTCCCCAAATCCCCCATGGAAACCTAAGTACCTAACCCCCGAATCCCAGATCGGAGCTAGCCTGCCTGAGCCATCACATCTCGCCCTCTGCGGCTTGCACAGTGCACACCCACTCACCCAGACCTAGCCACGGAGCCAGCTTGAGCCACCCACCTCCTTGAGACTCGAAGCCACGAAGACGAAGATCCCCCACCGCCGGTGCACCATGAAGACGAAGATCCCTCAACACAGCACCTCGCCTGGCTCGCCAGCACCATCCAGCGGCACCCCAGCGCCACCAACAGGACCGATCTGGCCACCTGCAGCACCGTTTGTGGCCACCCATAGTAGTACTGCTGCGTTTCTGGCCTAGCCACCCACAACACAACAGCCACCGGTTGGCCTTCTTCCAGTGCTCTTCTTCCTTCCCATCCACTTGACTTCAGGTTTGATTTTCTCTCCTTCTATGTATCTGAAGCAATTAGACATATTGGGTTTATAATTATGAAATAGTTAGGGTTTGATTTTGTTAATTATAATTTCTATGATTCTGAGTTGCTGGATTTGTTAATTTCTTGTTAATAACTCTGATTTTGTGCTTCTGAGTTGCTGGGTTCAAATTTGCTTGTTTTCCTTAGTTCAAGTTCTGTGATTCTCTGATTTTGTGATTTTGATTCTGTGATTATGTCTTTCTGAATTGATTTTTGGTTTTCTGCACTTATTTTGCTTGTTTTGAAATTTTGTTAATAATACTAATGATTACTGTGTTTGTTTAATGATTTTGTTAATTTGAGTTTTTTGTTTTGAGTTGATTTGTAATTTAATTTATTAGTAATTCTAATTTTGTGATTCTGAGCTGCTGGGTTTAATTTATTTTTTCTTGTTTTGAGTTGATTTTGTGATTTATTTGTATTCAATTTCTGTTCAATCTATTTGTTCATTATTGTTGATTGTTGTTCATTGTTGTTCATTATTTATTCATTGTTGCTGATTGTTGTTCATTGTTCATTGTTGCTGAATGCTATTAATTTTTTATTTTGTTATGTTTCTGCTTTTGTTTTCTTAATTATTTGTTCATTGTTGTTCATTGTTCATTGTTGTTGATTCCTAGTATTTGTTTTTCATTATCTGGTACTGGTCTTTGGCAGGATATAAGAAGAGAATTTGGAATCAATATAATTGATGAACAGAAGGTGCAATTGTCTAAGGTAATTGGTCTTTCTACACATGTCTCAGTTGCGGCTTTTAGTTTCAAGAGAACTAGGTGGGCACAATGTATTTATGTATTGCCTGCATTTTTTGTGAGAAAGTACATTTCAATTGCAAGTTATGAAGTTCTTTGTACTATGAAAGATGTCTTCAACATTCTAAATATATTGATATAATGGTATTAAAAATAGAAAGGAAGAATTTTATTGTTTGTAATATACCTTTAGATGTGTTATTTTCTTGCATAATGCAATGACACTTCTGTTAGTCTTCTGTTAGACTTCCTCCCAAGTCAATATGGAACCCGAGCCACCAATTCAGGTAATTTGAAGCATTTGCTGTTTACTGGTGCATTATTGATTTGTTGCTACTTGCTGTTTACTGGTGGGTGCATTGTTGATTTGATGAGTTTTTTTTTGTTGGTTTTGTTGCTGGCTTGCTGCCTTACTGGTTGCTGCTTATTGTTGGTAATTTGCTGGTTGCTGTTTATTGCTGGTTGCTGCCTTGCTGATTTGATGAATTATTTGGTAATTTCTTTTGTTGCTGTTTATTGAATTGCTGGTTTATTGAATTGTTGGATTGCTGCCTTGCTGGTTTATTGAATTACTGCCTTGCTGGTTTATTGAATTGCTGCCTTGCTGGTTTATTGCTGCCTTGCTTGCTTGTTGTTGTTGTTCTTATTATGTAACTGTTTTTTTTATTTCAGGTTGGTTTGCATTAAGAAGTTTAGCTATTTTGTTGGAGAAGGCACCATAACTTTGCTATCAGTTTAATGACAATTTATTTTTATTTTCAGTTGTGTTGACTGTTGAACTATTGAACTTCTTTAATTATCGTATTTGAATTTTGTTGTCGTTAAATTTCATTAGATCAAGACTTTGTTATTTATTGTGTATTTCGGTTTGTCGATTTCAATGTTATGACTTTGCATAATAGTATGGTAGACTCTTTTTTATTTGATTAAAAAAATGAACAAACCGAACCAAACCAAACCGATTTTAATTGGTTTGGTTTGGTTCGGATGACCTTTACAAAAAAACTGAACCAAACTGAACCGCACTTTAATTAGACGATCGGATCGGATGACTTTTCCCTCAAAAACCAAACCAAACCGCACCGCGAACACCCCTAGTATTTATGTATCAAGTAAAATGCTTGAAAACAAAATACTTAGAAGTCAAGGCTAGGCTCCAGTGCAAAAGCACTCCCTCAAAGCTCAAGGCTCTGAGCATCAATGATTAGAGAGTCAAGAAAAGAAACAAATGAGCTTAATGAAGTCCTCTAATTAAATGCTTGTGGCGCTTATGTATCAAGTGGTAATACTTGAAAACAAAGCATTTAGAAGTCGTAGCTTTGTTATCAACTCATGGGGCAAAGCACCCAAAAGGAGAAGCTAATAAGAAAATCAGAAGCTTGTTTCAAGGGAAAATTATAAGGAAAAGATTTCATAAATTGAGCTAGATAGAAGCATCAATCATTTATATTTCTTTTGTGATTGTAGCATGCTTAGAAAAACTAGCTTACCATGAACATTGAGTTGCTATTCTTCTTACCTTGTGGTGCACGAAATCACAATCACACTTTTGTAATTCCGCACAACTAACCAGCAAGTGCACTGGGTCGTCCAAGTAATACCTTACGTGAGTAAGGGTCGATCCCACGGAGATTGTCGGCTTGAAGCAAGCTATGGTTATCTCGTAACTCTTAGTCAGGATATCAATAACTCTGAGATTTAATTGTAAAAATTAAAAGAACATGAAATAAATACTTGTTTTGCAGTAATGGAGAACAGGTTGAGGTTTTGGAGATGCTCCATCTTCTGAATCTCTGCTTTCCTACTGTCTTCTTCTTCAAGCACGCAAGGCTCCTTCCATGGCAAGCTGTATGTTGGGTTTCACCGTTGTCAATGGCTACCTCCCGTCCTCTCAGTGAAAATGTTTAACGCGCTCTGTCACAGCACGGCTAATCATCTGTCGGTTCTCGATCATGCTGGAATAGGATCC
>NC_029785.2:37058586-37072360 GCF_000816755.2 Arachis ipaensis | reverse complement strand
TGTGGTGCACGAAATCACAATCACACTTTTGTAATTCCGCACAACTAACCAGCAAGTGCACTGGGTCGTCCAAGTAATACCTTACGTGAGTAAGGGTCGATCCCACGGAGATTGTCGGCTTGAAGCAAGCTATGGTTATCTCGTAACTCTTAGTCAGGATATCAATAACTCTGAGATTTAATTGTAAAAATTAAAAGAACATGAAATAAATACTTGTTTTGCAGTAATGGAGAACAGGTTGAGGTTTTGGAGATGCTCCATCTTCTGAATCTCTGCTTTCCTACTGTCTTCTTCTTCAAGCACGCAAGGCTCCTTCCATGGCAAGCTGTATGTTGGGTTTCACCGTTGTCAATGGCTACCTCCCGTCCTCTCAGTGAAAATGTTTAACGCGCTCTGTCACAGCACGGCTAATCATCTGTCGGTTCTCGATCATGTCGGAATAGAATCCAGTGATTCTTTTGCGTCTGTCACTAACGCCCAACACTCGCGAGTTTGAAGCTCGTCACAGTCATTCAATCCTTGAATCCTACTTAGAATACCACAGACAAGGTTTAGACCTTCCGAATTCTCAAGAATGGCCGCCAATGGATTCTAGCTTATACCATGAGGATTCTGATTAAGGAATCCAAGAGATACACACTCAATCGAAGGTAGAACGGAGGTGGTTATCAGGAACACGTTCATAGGTGAGAATGGTGATGAGTGTCACGGATCATCACATTCATCGGGTTGAAGAACAAGTGGTATCTTGGAATAGAACAAGCATGATTGAATGGGAAAAACAGTAGTAATTGCATTAATCCATCAAGACACAGCAGAGCTCCTCACCCCCAACCATGGGGTTTAGAGACTCATGCCGTAGAAGATACAAAATGAAACGTGTAATGTGTCATGAGGTAAAGATACAATAGCAAAAAGGTCTTATTTATAGAGAACTAGTAGCCTAAGGTTTACAGAAATGAGTAAATGATGTAAATATCCACTTCCGGGCTCACTTGATGTGTGCTTGGGCTGAGCATTGAAGCATTTTCGTGTAGAGACTTCTCTTGGAGTTAAACGCCAGCTTTTGTGTCAGTTTGGGCGTTTAACTCCCACTTTTGTGCCAGTTCCGGCGTTTAACGCCGGGAATTCTGATGCTGACTTTGAACGCCGGTTTGGGCCATCAAATCTTGAGCAAAGTATAGACTATTATATATTTCTGGAAAGCCCTGGATGTCTACCTTTCAACGCAATTGAGAGCACGCCAATTGGGCTTTTGTAGCTCCAGAAAATCTACTTCGAGTGTAGGTAGGTCAGAATCCAACAGCATCTGCAATTCTTTTTCAGGCTCTGAATCAGATTTTTGCTCAGGTCCCTTAATTTCAGCCAGAAATTACCTGAAATCACAGAAAAACACACAAAGTTATAGTGAAGTCCAAAAAAGTGAATTTTAAGTAAAAACTACTAAAAATATAACAAAAACTAATTAAAATCTACTAAAAACATACTAAAAATAATGCCAAAAAGCGTATAAATTAGCCGCTCATCACAACACCAAACTTAAATTGTTGCTTATCCCCAAGCAACTGAAAATCAAATAGGATAAAAAAAGAGAATATACTATAGACTCCGAAATATCAATGAAACTTAGCTCCAATTAGATGAGCGGGACTAGTAGCTTTTTGCCTCTGAATAGTTTTGGCATCTCACTTTATCCTTTGAGGTTCAGAATGATTGGCATCTATAGGAACTCAGAATTCAGATAGTGTTATTGATTCTCCTAGTTTAAGTATGTTGATTCTTGAACACAGCTACTTTATGAGTCTTGGCCGTGGCCCAAAGCACTCTGTTTTCCAGTATTACCACCGGATACATCCATGCCACAAACACATAACTGGGTGAACCTTTTCAGATTGTGACTCTGCTTTGCTAGAGTCCCGAATTAGAGGTGTCCAGGGTTCTTAAGCACACTCTTTTTGCTTTGGATCACGATTTTAACCGCTCAGTCTCAAGTTTTCACTTGACACCCTCACGCCACAAGCACATGGTTAGGGACAGCTTGGTTTAGCCGCTTAGGCCAGGATATTATTCCTGTAGGCCCTCCTATCCACTGATGCTCAAAGTCTTGGATCCTTTTTATTTTTACCCTTGCCTTTTGGTTTAAAGGGCTATTGGCTTTTTCTGCTTGCTTTTTCTTCTTTTTTTTTCTTCTCTTTTTTTTTTGTATTCACTGCTTTTTCTTGCTTCAAGAATCAAATTGATGATTTTTCAGATCCTCAATAACATTTCTCCTTTTTCATTATTCTTTCAAGAGCCAACAAATTTAACATTCTTTAAACAACAAATTCAAAAGACATATGCACTGTTCAAGCATTCATTCAGAAAGCAAAAAGTATTGACACTACATCAAACTAATTCAACTAGTTTCAAAGATGAATTCGAAACCCTGTACTTCTTGTTCTTTTGTGATTAAAGCATTTTTCATTTGAGAGAGGTGATGGATTCATAGGACATTCATAGCTTTAAGACATAAACTTTAAATTTTATTAATCATGGAATAAAGACAAGACTCAAAAATAAATATAAGAGAAGACCAATAATAATAGAAGATAGAAAAATAAAAATAGAAATTTAAATGACTCTAAAATAGGTTCCTACTAATAAAGGTTATCACAGAGTTAGGACTCAACAACCTTGATTTTGAGAAGTGGATGCTCCCTCAATTTGTGGGGTGTTTGACCCTTCAAGGGAGAGCTTCTGGCGCTTTAGCTCCTGTAGCTCACGCCCCTGCTTCTCTTGTTCCTTCAGCAATTTGCAGAGCATGCAGTTTTGATTATCCTGTTCTTCCTTGATTCATTCCATGGCTTCTTGCAGCTTGGCAACAGATGCTTCTAGGCGGGCCCAATAGTCAATTTCAGGAAGTTCAGGGAGGAATTCCTGCGCCCTCCTCTTGATAGAGTTGTCTTGCATTTGTCCTTCCATTGACTTCTTGGTGATTGAATGATCAATTGAGATGAATTCAGCTACTCCCATCCTCACCCCAACATCTTTACATAGAAGAGAGATTAAGCCTGGGTAAGCCAGTTTGGCTTCAGTGGAGTTCTTGTTTGCAATTGTGTAAATCTCACAAGAAATCAGATGATGAACCTCCACTTCTTTTCCCAGCATAATGCGGTGAATCATCACTGCCCTCTTGACAGTGACCTCAGAACGGTTGCTAGTGGACAATATAGAACACTCAATGAAGTCTAGCCAACCTCTTACAACTGGTTTGAGATCTCCCCTCTTGAGTTGGTTTGGGACACCTTTTGAATTGGTTATCCACTTAGTTCCAGGGAGGCATATGTCCTCTAGAACTTGGTCCAACCCCTTATCTGCTCTCACCATTCTCCTGTTAAAGGAGTCAGGATCATCTTGTAGTTGAGGCAGTTTGAAGACCTCTCTTATTTTGTCCAGATGAAAGTAAATAGTTCTCCCTCTGACCATGGTCCTGTAGGTATGAAAAGCAGTTCCAGTCATTCTCTGTTTATCTGTCAGCCACAGATTTGAGTAAAATTCCTGAACCATGTTTCTTCCAACCCTTGTCTCAGGATTGGCTAGAATTTCCCATCCTCTGTTTCAAATTTGCTCTTGGATCTCCGGATTTTTGTCTTCTTTCAGATCGAATTTAACTTCCGGGATCACTGACCTTAGACCCATTATTTTGAGGTAATGGTCTGCATGTTCTTTGGTTAAGAACCTCTCTTGACTCCAAAATTTCTTTGGAGTATTCTCTTTCTTGCCTCTTGAATTGGATTGTTTTCCCTTAGGAGCCATGATCTTGATGAGCCTTAGCTTAGTGATCACGGAAAAGCACACCAAACTTAGAGGTTTGCTTGCCCTCAAGTAAAAGAAAGGAAAGGGGAGAGAGGGGAGGAGAAGCAAATTCGAATGGTGAAGAGAGGGGGATGGCCAAATGTGTATTTATAAGGGAGGGGGAGGGATTTCGCAAGTTTTGGAAGAGATTTGAGAAGATATGGAGAAAATTTGAGAAAATACTTGAGTTTTTGAAGAAGATTTGGAAAGGATTTGAAAGAGATTTGAAAAATAATTGAGGAAATTGTTGAATTTTTGAAATGTGAGGGTGAATGATGAAAATTTGTAACATGTTTATGTAGGAAATTATGGGTCAAAATATGAAAGTGTGAAAAAATTTGAAGTGGAAAGCAAAATCTCCTTCCCCTGCCTTTCTGGCGTTAAACGCCCAGAATGGTATCCATTCTGGCGTTTAACGCCCATTTGGTGGCCATTATAGGCGTTTAACGCCCAGCTAGGTGCCCTGGCTGGCGTTAAACGCCAGAAATCCCTTTATCACTGGGCGTTTTGCTGAACACCCAGGATGCTGCAATTCTGGTGTTAAACACCCAGAATGGTGCCCATTCTGGCGTTTAACGCCCAAAATGGTGCCTTTACTGGCGTTAAACACCCAGAGTGCCCCTTACTGGCGTTTTCCTGCCAGCAAGCTTCTTTTCTCTGCTTTTTTCACTGAATCCTTCTGTAACTCTGTGAATTCCTTCAATTTTGATGATCAACCTTAAAGAATATATATTAGACTTCTATTAAGTAAATCAAATAACCTTCCAATGACTGGGTTGCCTCCCAGCAAGCGCTTCTTTATTGTCTTTAGCTGGCCGAACCTGCTGAAGATGTGTTTCTGGAAGAATTCCAGCACGGTCTTAGTATCATTATTGGGTGTGGCAATTGCTTCTACCCATTTAGATACATAGTCCACTGCCACCAGAATATAAGTGTTTGAATATGATGGTGGGAAGGGACCCATGAAGTCAATACCCCATACATCAAACAACTCATTCTCTAAGATCCCTTGTTGAGGCATGGCGTAACCATGAGGCAGGTTACCAGCTCTTTGGCAACTGTCACAGTTATGCACAAACTCTCGGGCATCCCTATAGAGAGTAGGCCAGTAGAAACCACATTGGAGGACCTTAGTGGCTGTTCGCTCACTTCCGAAATGTCTCCCATACTGTGATCCATGGCAATGCCATAGGATCTTTTGTGCTTCCTCTCTAGGTACACATCTTCGAATCATTCCGTCTGCACATCTCTTAAAGAGATATGGCTCATCCCATAGGTAGTACTTGGCATCTAAAATTAATTTTTTTCTTTGCACCCTGCTGTACTCCTGGGGTATGAACCTCACAGCTTTATAGTTTGCAATGTCTGCAAACCATGGTGTTTCCTGAATGGCAAAGAGTTGCTCATCTGGAAATGTCTCAGAGATCTCAGTAGAGGGGAGGGACGCCCCAGCTACTGGTTCTATCCGGGACAAGTGATCAGCTACCTGGTTCTCTGTCTCTTTTCTGTCTCTTATTTCTATATCAAACTCTTGCAGAAGCAACACCCATCTTATGAGCCTGGGTTTTGAATCCTGCTTTGTGAGTAAGTATTTAAGAGCAGCATGATCAGTGTACACAATCACTTTTGATCCTACTAAATAGGATCTAAACTTGTCAATGGCATAAGCCATTGCAAGTAACTCTTTTTCTGTGGTTGTGTAATTCTTCTGTGCATCTTTTAGAACACGGCTAGCATAATAAATGACGTGCAGAAGCTTGTTGTGCCTCTGTCCCAATACTGCACCAATGGCATGGTCACTGGCATCACACATTAGTTCGAATGATAATGTCCAGTCTGGTGCAGAGATGACTGGTGCTGTGACCAGTTTGGCTTTCAGGGCCTCAAACGCCTGCAGACACTCTGTGTCAAACACAAATGGTGTGTCAACAGCTAGCAGGTTACTCAGAGGTTTTGCAATTTTTGAAAAATCCTTTATAAACCTTCTGTAGAATCCTGCATGCCCCAGGAAGCTTCTGATTGCCTTAACATTGGCAGGTGGTGGTAATTTTTCAATTACCTCTACCTTTGCTTGATCCACCTCTATTCCCTTGCTTGAAATTTTGTGCCCAAGGACAATTCCTTCAGTCACCATAAAGTGACATTTCTCCCAGTTTAAGACCAGGTTAGTCTCTTGGCACCTTTTCAGGACAAGTGCTAGATGATCAAGACAGGAGTTGAATGAGTCTCCAAATACTGAAAAGTCATCCATGAAGACTTCCAGGAACTTTTCTACCATATCAGAGAGGATGGAGAGCATGCACCTCTGAAAAGTTGCAGGTGCATTGCATAGACCAAAAGACATTCTTCTGTAGGCAAATACGCCAGAAGGACAGGTGAATGCTATTTTCTCTTGATCTTTAGGGTCCACTGCAATTTGATTATAGCCTGAATAGCCATCTAAAAAGCAGTAATAATCATGACCCGCCAGTCTTTCTAGCATTTGGTCTATGAATGGTAGAGGAAAATGATCCTTCCTGGTGGCTGTATTGAGCCTTCTGTAGTCAATACACATACGCCACCCTGTAACTGTTCTTGTAGGAACCAGTTTATTCTTTTCATTATGAACCACTGTCATGCCTCCTTTCTTGGGGACAACTTGGACAGGGCTCACCCAGGGGCTATCAGAAATGGGATAAATAATCCCAGCCTCTAGTAACTTAGTGACCTCTTTCTGTACCACCTCCTTCATGGCTGGATTTAGCCGCCTCTGTGGTTGAACCACTGGCTTGGCATTATCTTCCAATAGGATTTTGTGCATGCATCTTGCTGGGCTAATGCCCTTAAGATCACTTATGTACCACCCAAGAGCTGTCTTGTGTGTCCTCAGCACTTGAATCAGTGCTTCCTCTTCCTGTGAATTTAAGGTAGAGCTTATGATCACTGGAAAAGTGTCACCTTCTCCCAGAAATGCATACTTCAGGGATGGTGGTAGTGGCTTGAGCTCGGGTTTAGGAGGCTTATCCTCTTCCTGAGAAATTTTCAGAGGTTCTTTTATTTCCTCTGGTCCCTCCAGGTCAGGCTGAACATCTTTAAAGATATCCTCTAGCTCTGATTCGAGACTCTCAGTCATATTGATCTCTTCCACCAAAGGGTCAATAATATCAGTGCTCATGCAGTCATTTGATGTGTCTGGATTCTGCATAGCTTTGACAGCATTCAACTTGAACTCATCCTCATTGACTCTCAGGGTTACTTTCCCTTTTTGTACATCAATAAGAGTTCGTCCAGTTGCTAGGAAAGGTCTTCCTAGGATGAGGGTTGCACTCTTGTGCTCCTCCATCTCCAGCACTACAAAGTCAGTGGGGAAGGCAAATGGCCTAACCTTGACAATTATGTCCTCAATCATGCCTGATGGATATTTAATGGAGCCATCAGCAAGTTGGAGACATATCTGGGTTGGTTTGACTTCTTCAGTCAACCCAAGCTTTCTGATAGTGGATGCAGGTATTAGGTTGATACTTGCTCCAAGGTCACATAGGGCTGTCTTGGTACAAGCGTCCTCTAATGTGCATGGTATCATAAAGCTTCCTGGATCTTGAAGCTTCTCTGGTAAGCTTTTCAGAATGATTGCACTACATTCTTCAGTGAGAAACACCTTTTCAGTTTCTCTCCAATGACTTAAGATCTCTTTCATGAACTTAGCATAAGAAGGTATTTGCTCAAGTGCCTCTGCAAACGGAATCTTTATTTCAAGAGTCCTGAGATAGTCTGCAAAGCGAGCAAATTGTTTATCCTGTTCCGCTTGGCGGAGTTTCTGAGGATAAGGCATCTTGGCTTTATATTCTTCAAGCTTAGTTGCTGCAGGTTTATTCCCTACATAGGTGGTTGGAGAAGTCTTCTTAGAGGGGTTACTATCAGCACTCTCAGGTGTCTGATTCCTCATTGGCGTTTGAACACCAGGATTGGGTACAGAATGGGCGTTTAACGCCAGCTTTTCCCCCTTTTCTGGCGTTTGAACGCCAGAAGTATTCCTCTCTGGGCTCTTACTGTCCTCAGAGGGATTTTGGGCAGTGGTTTGGTCATCCTCTGTCAGTTGTCCTTTCTTGGCTTTTTGCCATTTTGAGCTAAATTTTTCTTTTTTTTTCCCACTCCTTAGTTGAACTGCTTGGCACTCTTCTGTTATCTGTTTAGATAGCTACAGTTTTGTCTGATTCAACTGTGATTCTATATTTTTGTTAGCAATTTTAGTTTCTTGGAGCATCTCTTTGAATTCGGCTAACTGTTTTGTCATCAGGAGTAATTGTTGATTAAGTTCAACAATCTGTTCTTGAGGATTAGGATCAGTAGTTACTACTATGGCTTCTTCTTTTATAGAGGACTCACAGCTTGAGTATAGATGTTGATTTCTAGCAACCGTATCTATGAGCTCTTGAGCCTCTTCAATCGTTTTCCTCATGTGTATAGATCCACCTGCTGAGTGGTCTAGAGACATCTGAGCTTTTTCTGTAAGCCCATAGTAGAAAATGTCTAACTGTACCCACTCTGAAAACATTTCAGAGGGGCATTTTCTTAGCATACCTCTGTACCTCTCCCAGGCATTATAAAGGGATTCATGATCCTCTTGTTTAAAGCCTTGGATGTCCAGCCTTAGCTGTGTCATCCTTTTTGGAGGGTAAAATTGATTCATGAATTTGTCTGATAACTGTCTCCATGTTTTTATGCTTGCTGTGAGTTGGTTATTCAATCACCTCTTAGCTTGATCTTTTACAGCAAATGGAAACAGTAATAATCTGTAGACATCCTGATCCACCTCTTTATCACGTACTGTGTCAGCAATTTGTAAGAACTGTGCCAGAAACTCAGTAAGTTCTTCCTGTGGAAGACCGGAATACTGGCAATTTTGCTGCACCATGATAATGAGTTGAGGATTTAGCTCAAAGCTGCTTGCTTTAATGGGGGGTATACAGATGCTACTCCCATATGCAGCTGTAATGGGGTTGGCATATGACCCCAGAGTCCTTCTGGACTGCTCATTCCCACTTAGGTCCATGATGGAGAAAGGGAGATGATGTTGATATTATTATTTTTTTTTTTGAAAAAGATTTGAAAAAAATCAATTTTTTTTAAATTAGAATTTTAACTTGACAAAAAAAATATGATTTTGAAAATCGTTGACTAAGTTAATGCAAAAAATTCGAAAATTATGAGTAAAAAAGGAAAGGATATTTTTTTTTATTTTTGAATTTTAATGAGGAAAGAGAAAAAAATAACAAAATGACACCAAACTTAGAAATTTTGAATCAATATAGAGAAAACAAACAAGAAAACTTTGAATGTCAAGATGAACACCAAGAACACTTTGAAGTTCAAGATGAACACCAAGAACAAAATTTCAAAAAATTTTTAAGTAAATAAAAGCACAAAAGACACCAAACTTGAAATTTTTAGAAAATCAAACACAAATTTTCAAAAATTTAAGGGAAAACACAACGAAGACACCAAACTTAGAATTTGAAACTAAACTCAAATAAAAGACTTTAAACCAACAAAAATAAAATATTCCTAATCTAAGCAACAAGATAAACCGTCAGTTGTCCAAACTCGAACAATCCCCGGCAACGGCGCCAAAAACTTGGTGCACGAAATCACAATCACACTTTTGTAATTCTGCACAACTAACCAGCAAGTTCACTGGGTCGTCCAAGTAATACCTTACATGAGTAAGGGTTGATCCCACGGAGATTGTCGGCTTGAAGCAAGCTATGGTTATCTCGTAACTCTTAGTCAGGATATCAATAACTCTGAGATTTAATTGTAAAAAGTAAAAGAACATGAAATAAATACTTGTTTTGCAGTAATGGAGAACAGGTTGAGGTTTTGGAGATGCTCCATCTTCTGAATCTCTGCTTTCCTACTGTCTTCTTCTTCAAGCACGCAAGGCTCCTTCCATGGCAAGCTGTATGTTGGGTTTCACCGTTGTCAATGGCTACCTCCCGTCCTCTCAGTGAAAGTGTTCAACGCGCTCTGTCACAGCACGGCTAATCATCTGTCGGTTCTCGATCATGTCGGAATAGAATCCAATGATTCTTTTGCGTCTGTCACTAACGCCCAACACTCGCGAGTTTGAAGCTCGTCACAGTCATTCAATCCTTGAATCCTACTCAGAATACCAGAGACAAGATTTAGACCTTCCGGATTCTCAAGAATGGCCGCCAATGGATTCTAGCTTATACCACGAGGATTCTGATTAAGGAATCCAAGAGATACACACTCAATCGAAGGTAGAACAGAGGTGGTTGTCAGGCACACGTTCATAGGTGAGAATGGTGGTGAGTGTCACGGATCATCACATTCATCGGGTTGAAGAACAAGTGGTATCTTGGAATAAAACAAGCATGATTGAATGGGAAAAACAGTAGTAATTGCATTAATCCATCAAGACACAACAGAGCTCCTCACCCCCAACCATGGGGCTTAGAGACTCATGCCGTAGAAGATACAAAATGAAACGTGTAATGTGTCATGAGGTAAAGATACAATAGCAAAAAGGTCTTATTTATAGAGAACTAGTAGCCTAAGGTTTACAGAAATGAGTAAATGACGTAAATATCCACTTCCGGGCTCACTTGATGTGTGCTTGGGCTGAGCATTGAAACATTTTCGTGTAGAGACTTCTCTTGGAGTTAAACGCCAGCGTTTGTGCCAGTTTGGGCGTTTAACTCCCACTTTTGTGCCAGTTCCGGCGTTTAACGCCGGGAATTCTAATGCTGACTTTGAACGCCGGTTTGGGCCATCAAATCTTGGGCAAAGTATGGCCTATTATATATTTCTGAAAAGCCCTAAATGTCTACTTTCCAACTCAATTGAGAGCGCGCCAATTGGGGTTTTGTAGCTCCAGAAAATCCACTTCGAGTGAAGGGAGGTCAGAATCCAACAGCATCTGCAGTCCTTTTTCAGCCTCTGAATCAGATTTTTGCTCAGGTCCCTCAATTTCAGCCAGAAATTATCTGAAATCACAAAAAAACACACAAACTCATAGTGTAGTCCAGAAAAGTGAATTTTAAATAAAAACTACTAAAAATATAACAAAAACTAATTAAAATCTACTAAAAACATACTAAAAACAATGCCAAAAAGCGTATAAATTATCCGCTCATCACCTTGGATTGTCAATCTTTATTGCATGATTCTTTTCTTGCTTGAGGACAAGCAAGGTTTAAGTTTGGTGTTGTGATGACTTGTCACCATGTCATGTTTTTCTATGCTTATTCATACAAGAAATTGATGATTTGTGCTTGAATAATGAATGCTTTTTTACTTAAATGATATATTTTCTTGATCTTTTAATTTTATAAATCTTGTAGGAAATAAGAAGAAAAAGAAGCAAAGAAGCACAAAATAAGCTAAAAAGGAGAAAAAAAGAGCTTTGGGGAACACTTTGAAGTTGGAGCACACTTTGGAGCCTTAGGCCACGCTTTTAAAAGCGTGGCCCATGACCAAATTAAAGGAGATTGGCAATCAGCACACAAAGCTCCGCTCTTGCCAAGAGCAGAGCGCTATAAGATTAGCAAAAGATTAGCATCATTGAGAATGATATTAACTAACAACTCTAGATCACCAACATGAGTTAGGTTTTCATGACTCAAGATTGCCTAATTACTCTTTCCAAGCCAAGAATGCTCAAAATCTACTCTAAAGCCCAACCAAGTATTTTGTCAAACACTTGGAAGGCATAAAAGGAAAGCATAATAAATGTGTAAGAAATAGTAAAATCTACCAACTACCAATTGCAAGAAAAGTAAATCAACAACTCAAATCATCAATAAAAGAATATCAAACATTAAATTTCATTAAATGTAAATAAGATCCAACATGAATATTCATAAACTTAAAAGAGACATAAAAGTAAAATTGACAAGAGAAATAAGAAGAATAGAGTAGTAGAAATAAGAAATTGGAAAGGAAACAAGATGAGAACATGGAATTAAGCCTAGATCTAAGATGGATTAACCTAACCTAATTTTAGAGAGAAGAGGGAGCTTCTCTCTCTAGAAACTAACCTACATGATGCTATACTACCAAACAATTGCTCCCCCCTTGCCCAAGCTTGAATTCTGCATGAAATAGCATCAGAAATGAGTTGGGTTGGGCCCAAAATGAGCTGCAAAATCGCTGGGGGCGATTTCACTTTAGTGGGCCACGAGTAGCATCGGTGCACACGCATACATGGCGCGTGCGCGCCCCTGAGCGCAAAGTAACATATGACAAATTTTATATCATTTCGAAGCCCCGGATGTTAGCTTTCCAATGCAACTAGAACTGCCTTATTTGGATCTCTGTAGCTCAAGTTATGGTCGATTGAGTGCGAAGAGGTCAGGCTTGATAGCTTTACGGTTCCTTCATTTCTTCATGAGTTCTCCCACTTTGCATGCTTTTTTCCTCACTTCTTCCATCCAATACTTGTCTTATGGAACTGAAATCACTTAACAAATATATCAAGGCATCGAATGGAATCAAAGTGGATTAAATTTAGCTATTTTAAGGCCTTAAAAGCATGTTTTCACATTTATGCACAAATCAAGGGAGAATTGTAAAATCATGCTATTTCATTGAATAAATGTGAGAAAAGTTGATAAAACCACCCAAATTAAGCACAAGATAAACCACAAAATCAGAGTTTGTCAGTGAGTTTAGAGGTATAGTCTGGAAGAACTTGTATTTTTATGCTAAAACCCTAATGAAGGTAATGGGATTATTAATCATGACCTAGTCTATTTGAAAAAAAAAATCAAAAGTGCTTTAGTCTTTTCACAGGAGGTTTTAGGTTTTTAGTTACATGATTTAGTATAAGTTATATGTTGTCAACTTCATCATAGTGGATGACCAAAATTATCATAATTTTTAATGCCTTTACATACTCCTTATTATAGAATCTTTGGACTAATCTTAATGGTGAATCATGATTTTTTTAGTCGTAACTTATATGTTTATACACCCAGTGATTTTCCAATTAGTTGGATTTTGTGTCTTTTTTAACTCCCAAAGCTAGGTGCCTAGGTCTAACATACTTGCTGAGTTAGCTATTTCTATCTCCATCCCACAAAATCAGATAGTAAAGTATATTTGGAATTCCACAAATAGAGCATAAGAAAAGCCATAACCATTTGGAGCAAAAAATATTCATATAATTTCATATTTTTATTTTTCTAGTATCGATTACGAAGCACATGCGTCCGTGACACAGCAAAGCCCTTATAACAGTTGTTTCCATGTGACACCTGTTCTACTTTTTTTCTTCATCCAACAGCATCTCAAGACCCACCATTTGCCCAATAAACTAAGTGCAGTCTATAAGTGCAAAAAAGACAAAGATATAATTTTTTTGTAAGGCATTTGTTTTATCTTCCTAAGTTTTATATGCTTTTTTGATGTATTACTAAGTTGACTATTTTCTGACAATCAAAGGATTATAAGTATATCAGTAGTACACATCCAAATAATTTTAAAAAAGTAAACTTGTTTTCACCAGCACCTCATTTTAAAAATATGTTATTCATGTTGCATCAAAATCAATTGCATACATTAGGTAATATCCTTAGACAAATATCCTTATTTGTATTTAAATGGGTTCGAATCCCAATTTTAAAATGTAAGTTGTTTTAAAATTTATTTATTTTCATGTGATATTTAAATTATAACATATTAAGTAAATATCATAAAATGATTATATTTTCTATCTTTTATTCACGAATATATTTTCAATGCATATAACAAAGTTATTTTGTAGCATATTTTTGATGATACAAAGAATAAAATATAGGTTGGAATGAATGATGTGTTCTGGATTTCTGGATATAGCTTTGTTGTTGCTAACTTTATTTAAAAAATACAGGCAATAAGAGATTACATAATAATATGGCAGGATCGGTTGGATTAGAATCAAGTAATAAATATGTTA
>NC_029785.2:37039618-37058533 GCF_000816755.2 Arachis ipaensis | reverse complement strand
TGAAAATATACTTTAAAATTTATAATAGAATAATTTTAAATAAAACAAAGAATAATTTTTTAACCCATTTATCTGATTCATCTATAAATTTGCACTAACTTTGATATAAAAAATAATATTTTGTAAGAAAAAAATTACAAATTACTATAAAACTCCATCACTCTACTTAAATTATGTTTTTTCCATAACTCAGATAAAAAATTAATTTTATGAACGTAAAAAATTAAGGAATATATAGTCAGTTTTTTTCATCTGATTAAAATAATATCTCGAATCAAAATAGATTAAAATTTTTTTTGTTAATTTATAAAAATTTAAATTTCTAAATCACACCCATCACTATTTTAAAAAGGTAATTTAATATTTTACACCAAAATGAGTATAAAAAGTACTTTTTCGTTTAAAGAAAAATATTATAAATTTTTTGAACATGTAATTCACTCTCAAAATTTTATATTTTTTCAATATTCACTCTCTAAAAAATGTTATAAATATCTAAAAAATACACATCATTTTAGGAAAATTACATAATATCCTCAGATAAAGATCTTTTTCTGTTTTTAATTTGGTTTGAAACCCAATTTGTCTCCTTTGAATAAATCTTGCGTCGCTTTACATTTGGTTTCGGTATACTTCTTCATACTCCACTTAATAAAGTCCCTTTTAGGTTTTTGTTACTAACTTAATGTATTTTTTATATTTAAATTAACCCAATGTCTCCATTTTGAGTAAATATTGCGTGGCTTTACAATTGGTTTACTACCTGCAAATTTCATTACATAAATTTGTTAAACCCTATATGACAACCATCATGAAAGTATACTGTGCAATGCTAGAATACTTTAGCAGGTCCTTTTTCATTTGCTTTTATATAATACTCTTTATCTGTACCCTGTTTGGGATGAATCATGCTCTAATAAAGTATTTTTTGAAAACTAAATATTGCAAAAGGTAATTCATATTTGAATGAGTCAGAAAATGGTTTTGCTTGAATCATGACTATCTTGTATTTTAATTATCTACACGATGCTGATAAAGTAAGTGCATTTGTTAAGCTTATTGGAAATGATTGCTTTGTTTAGAATCCAAAAACTCTATTCAAAAACAGAGCACTATATATTAACCTATTCCATGCTAGTGTATTGATCTTTCCCACAGTGTATCTGCTTTATGGGCTATACTTTAAATCAGAACATCCCTGCTTATAAAAATACATATTAAGAATACCAATGCTTACTGATGACTTCTTTTCAGGTTTTTCACCAATTTGATATGCCCTTTGATGTTGCTATTTTGTTTCTAAGTCGGTATTAGTCCATGCATAAAGCTATGGTCATCATGTACTTTATTAGCTGCAGGTTACATAAATTTGTTAAGCCCTATGTGACAACCATCATGAAAGTATACTGTGCAATGGTATAATACTTTAGTAGGTCCTTCCTCATTTACTTTTTTATAATACTCTTCCATCTTTATCCCGTTTGGGATTAATCATGCTCTAATAAAGTATTTTTTGAAAACTAATATTGCAAAAGGGAATTAATGTTTGAATGAGTCAGGAAATGGTTTTGTTTGAATCATGACTATCTTGTATTTTAATTATCTACGCGATGCTGATAAAGTAAGTGCATTTGTTAAGCTTATTGGAAAGGATTGCTTTCTCTAGAGTCCAAAAACTCTATTAAAAAATAGAGCATTATATATTAACCTATTTCATGCTAGTGTATTGATCTTTCCCACAGTGTATTTGGCTTTATGGGCTGTACTGTAAATCAGATAATCCCTGCTTATAAAAAATAGATACTAAGAATACCATTGCTTACTGATGGCTTCTTTCCAGGTTTTTCACTAATTTGATATGCCCTTTTATGTTGCTATTTTTTTTCTAAGTCAGTATTAGTCCATGCATAGAGCTATAGCCATCATGCACTTTATTAACTGCAGGTCACATTTTTGTCAAATTATTTGCAACAATAAAATGTCAAAGTTTGACCAAGAAAGCTACAGCAATGTGAATAAAAAAAGTCTTACAAATTTGACAATAGCTAATTGAATATATCTTGCTGCTTTTACATGTCGAATGTATTAATCCTCTTGCATACTTTTTGAAATGTTAGCTGTTGTGTTTCTCCCAATGTAAAAGTAGTACCTTATGTAGTTCTTTCTAACCACTAAGCGGGATGGTATCATCTGTGTTAAATCAACTTAATTTTTCTTATAATCATTTTAAAGCACCAGTCTATTTTGAAATGCATTGCCTACATTATTGCAACCACCAACTAACTTGATATTGAGTTTTTTGCTCATTCAACTGTAAGGAAGCTGAACAAAAATTGTCTCTCGTATTCTATACGCTTTTGTTATGAATGTTAGTGTTTGCACAATGTGTTGATTTGAGTGGCTAGAATGTGGTATTATTTACACACTATTAGCTAGGGTTTGTGGTATGGTTACGTTTGAACTGCATAAACTCACTATGCCCTTAGTAAATGTATAGAACCAATTAGTACTAACCACACGAATTCTCTTCCATATCATTTGATTTTTCTTGGATTTCAAATGCATCTGAAATTAAATTTGCCATAGTACGAAATACTACTAACACTTATCATGTATAGTTAGTCCCACAAATTTATATGGGGCAAAAGATTTATTTGATATATATTGCCTGATAATTACTTTCACACAACCACAGTAATTGAAACATTGTGTCCTTATTTTTGGTAGTACAATTGCTGTTCTATCTTCTGCAAATACTGTTCAAATCAAACTTTATTGTGATTCCAGACTAATGCATTTCGCATTGCACTATTCTGCAACTACTCAGGTAAATATTATGCACTAATTCCTAAGATTTATCATGTATTCTTGAAGCATATAGTTTATAAGTAGTAAAAGATTTACCCGATAGGTCTATCAAATTTGCTACATACAAAAAGTTAACTTAATGATAATGATCATATTAGTTTTAAGGTTCATAAGTAGAAACTATCCTTCTAAATATTGTCTTAGCCAACTACCGTCATTACATAATATCTCAAACTTAATTATAACATATCAAATTTCAAGCAACAACTAATCTTGATTGAGTCCCCACCCACTTGAGTAATATCAATTGTTAGGATCATTAATCCGAGATTTCTACCTCTTGTCCCCCTTTTTGCTAACTTTATTGTTAGAGAATTGTCCTTCCTCATCAATGTCGTTCAGTATCAGTGGGGCAGACTTTAGACACCCGGGAGTTCTTTTAGCTAGAGTTTTGGACTTGATACTATCAACATACTCTTCCACCAAATCCTATATTAGCATATGTGTCAATAATAATCACACTTCAACAAAACTTCTTAATGAAAACATGGAAACTCTAAAATAATAAACTCTTACCATAGACAACTGAGGATCAGTATCAGTGTTAAGGTTGACCACATTTGCTGAAGTATCAATTGAGTTACTACACCCGTTTTCCTGGAAACACATTCACCTAGGCTCTACTTAGCAGTTATAGATCACAGTTCATATCTATCCATGCAACAAAAATCATGAGTTAGGATAAATTAGAAAACATACAGTAATATTCAAACTCGGAATGCTTTGGACTCCCTTGGATTGTACTTTTTCAATCAAGTCATCGTCATCACAGTATATACTTGGTCATACTGTTTTATATTGGAAGTTTTGACATTGATCTTGAATAGTAATTTCCTATCCATCATAGCATCAAAAGTTGCTAGATACTCATCCCCTCCAGACTCCTACAATAAGTATCATACATTACTTATAGACCTTGCTAGAAAATCTGTATAAACATTTCATCACTATACCCAAATGAATACCTAGCACTTCAAGTACCGCTGTCTAATCTTCTGAAATTTCAACACTAATACCGATATTAAAAGCTTTTTTAGTAACCAATTTTACTTAAATTTAACTATATCTAGTTATTGAACCTAATCGAGATCTTGCAACACAAATATTGATTGAACTTACCTCCTTTTCCATAATATTGTCAGCTGCCTTCCCACAAAGCTGGGTTATTTCTCTATCCCACAGCAGCAACGTCATACTCCCAGTCCCATCATATACCATCACTTCCACCTTAAACCTAATAGTTGTATATCAAAAGTGAGTATTAGTTTTCAAACAAAGGTTTGGCCGTATATTTTATTCCTTGGCCGAATAAAATTGTTTGGTAAGCATTTGTACCTGATTGCTGTAGTTCTATGGGTGTGGCTACATTTGCTGCATTTATATCGATTTCCAATTGGAGTTTCAACCTTCTTTGGACACTTTCTATATGCTTTATAAAACCAATCACTATTTCCAGCGTTTATAGAAACAATGCTCCCTACAATCCAAGTTGGACCTTCCTGAAAATTTAGAATATATATGAGTAAATATTTAATACATAACTTAAAAGTTTCATATAATTTTTATGTGAAATTTCACCTCCATGGAGAGTAAGACATCCTCTATAGATTTCACCACAACATCTCCTCTTTTCAGTTTATCTGTAGCAGACCAGCGGTATAAGATGTAACCTGACTTATTCTAATTGAAGTTGGTGGTGCACCACCTAGCAACCTGAAAGACATTTTAAAATCCATTACTGTATTGTTGCTCCAAAATGGAATGCATAGTTGTTACATATAAAAAAGTATTGGAGATACTCTAATTAATCGTATGGTTACCAACCTGTTTCGGAACCCCCACAACATCTGCTAGCTGGTCATCTATGTGTAGTTTGGAAACATCGAAGTGACTTTGAACAGATGTCTTTTCTGTTATAAATTATTAATATCTTGTAAAGTTTGCTCTTAATGTTGTTATTGATGGGATTTTTATTTGTTCACAAAAAACAAAACCTTGCACAACCCTAAACACATACCTTTCCACCTAGTTGCTCTGAAATACTGCAGCACGACAATAAGTGGTTCCATCCTTCCTTCCTCAAAATGTGGTAGTATTTGGTCCACCATACCACCAAATAGCACACAGTTAATCCTATTGTTCCTGACATATATTATAATGGATATTTTTATTTGTTCGTATCTATTGGTTAGGATCATCATTAAAAAATGACTATTATTAGTGAACATACTCGAGATCTTGCAACACAACCGCCAAGCGTCTTGTCTCTTTTCCTTTATTAGTGATTAAATATTTTGGCTCTTCCTTCCCAACAATCTCGCCAATAAGATCTATAAACCATAAAGACACCACAATAAAAATTAAAGAATGCTAAAGCAAAATGACTTGCATATAGCATGAATATCATTAACTATATTAAGTTAACTTACCAAAAAGATCATTATCGACCAAGCTTCCAGCATTGATGAGATGTGGAATTGTCCTAAAGCGAAAGGGCTGAAGTGGAAAACTTGTATTCACAACATGATCAACCCTAGTCCTATGTGAGAAAGTAAAGACCCATGTCCCTGGTATGACTCTCTTCATAGGATTGATTTCTTTAATTACAATAAAGTTGCTCATAGTGTACATCTGGAACTCAATAATCACTCCCCTCCACTTCTTCACCAAGGATTTTGGAATGGAAGCTTGAATCCTACCACCCTGCACATTATTAAGAATGCACACTGTAATCAAAATATTCATAACCAAAATATATTGATAGCTAGTAGTAATTAGTTTGTATGTACTTGCCTTACTATCTTGAAGAACCATTTCGATAGAATTAAGCTCCTTCAAGTTGAATCTATTAGAAACCTCATAAATCCTAATAACATGAACTTTAAAACTCCATGCAAGTTTCTTTGCATTAACATCTTCAACAAAATCATACGATTCAGCCATACTGTGTTCTGTTCCAACTAACAAACCTAGAAAGAATTTTTCTTTCTCACAGATTCAACCTCAGAAGAATAGGAAAATGGGGAGTGAACACAAAGCCATTTGTCTATATCTGTCCTTGAAATAGATATTAAATTTATTACCATCCACTGTGTATTATCTGCTAGACATTACAATTATCTGCTAGACATTACTTACTCAATTTATCTGAAGGATATTTTTATTTGTTTGTATATGGACTATTTTTTTCGTAGATAATAGGAAACAAAATTGCCAGGTGCCTAACTCGTTCAAACATAATGTATATGGACTCTTTTTGTATAAGCATATTTCTTTGCTTTGTAAATTGCCAGGTGCCCAACTCTAAAAGTAAACACTTGTCAACCACACACAACTCCACGTGTTGAGCATGGAATGCTCCACTTATCGATCATAGACCTTCTTACTACTCTCCTATTATATATTAATAGATAGATAGATGTGAAAGATGACACATAATAATAAAGGTTAAGCGGTATCATATCAGTTTAGGAATATGAGTATATGACTAATGTTATACTTGATTCTAACAGAGCCGGCAAAATATCAAATCAATTGTTTAAAAAATAATATACTATATATATTTTTTTCTTTAAGAAATAAAATAATTAGCAGCTAAAATATTATAAATTTTAGATAAAAAGAGAGTAGTTTGATATCATTAATTTTAAGTAACTAATTTGATATAAAAAATTGAATGATTTATAAATTTTCTTTTATATTTTTCCAAAGGATAAAAATCTTGTGACTTATTCAAAAAATAATTTCTCATCTAGTATATTTCACATTTTTTATGATTTTTTTTTTACCTTCAATCAAGTTATTGCAAAAATATAATGTGTGTTTGCGAGTTGAAAAGCAAAACTTTGGTAAAGAAGAATGATATGAAAAAATTAATCCATATAACCACCGGCAAGTATATTGGGTCGTATCAAGTAATAAAACTCACAAGAGTGAGGTCGATCCCACGAGGATTAAAGGATTAAGCAATCAATAGTTAGTTGATTATTCTGGTTAGACAAGCATAATTGAGTGAAGAGTAAACAAGAAATGTAAATGACTAGAAATTAAAGGAAAGCAATAAAGAGAAAGAAAGTAAAGGGAATAAATGTAAAGTGCAAGAAAATAAAATGCTGGGAAGTAAATTGCAAGGAATAGAAAGTACAAGAAAGTAAAGTGCAAGAAAATAAATGACGGAAAGGTAAAATACTAGAAGTAAAAACAGAAGAAAAGTATTGGGATCAAGAGATATTGCACTCTCAAGAACAAGAATTCTTATCTTCTCTTCAATCATGCAATCATTGAGCTCTTGGCAAATTATAAGTAATCAAACCCCAATCTCTTGGTGATTTGATTTCTTTTAACTTGATCAGTTGCCAATCTCTTGATCTAATTGGTCATGAGAAGAGATGAAGTTCAATTTCTGATTCAAAGACCACACAACCCTCAAGACCTCAATTCAAAGAGGTTATATGTCACGTACCAACTAAGAATATATTGATCAAGGGGATTATGAGAGAAGAGCCTCAAACTGAATTTCATGATCCCTCTCTCGAGGCTCACATGTAATTCAAGTAGATCTAATCCCTCTCTCAGTAGTAATTGGATCTACGAAGCACAAAGACTCTCTCTAAAGCAACAATGAAGGAAGGATTAAAGATGAAGAATGAAAAGAAATCAATCCATTGAATTGCAATAGAGCCCTCTTTCCTAATGGAAAGAGTTAGTGGCCCATAACTAAATATTTACAAAGTAAGAAAATGGAAGAGAAGAGAAGTGTATGTGAGAAGAGAAGAGTCCGAAGACCCTTCCCAGGATTGGTTACCCTACTTCTATGAAACTAAGGCCTTTTTATAGGCTCTCCTAAATTACAAACTTAAATGAAATTGAAAGAAAATTACAATAAAATGAAAATTAACTATTCTAGATGCTTCTTATGGACTTGATTGAGTAGTATGAGTGGGCTTTGCTTGCTTGAAGTTGAACCAAAAACTAAGTTTCAGGGTTGTTTGGGCGTGTTGGGCGTTGGCGCTTGTTGCTGAGCGTAAAATGTGAGCGCCAGTCATTGCGCGTACACATCAGGGGTTGTGCGTACGCACAGATCCCAAAATCTTCTTGAAATTTTATCAAAGGCGTTTGCTTCTGAAATGTTCTTTGGAGAGCATTGGGGGAGGGCGTGGACACTCCAAGGAGAACGCTAAGCTTGCCCAAGAATGACCCTTGAGAGCGTGAGTGGTGCTGGCGCTCTCCAGGAAGATGGCTGGAGAGCGCCACTTAGAGAGCGTGACACCTTCATGTTGATGCTTGTTGTGGCATTCTTGAGAGAACTTTGAGAGAGAGCGTGGCCTGGAGGTTGAGGCAAAGGGTGTAAGTGGCATTCTCCACAAAGATTGCTGGAGAACTTTGTGGAGAACATGGTTGATGGTTAATGGAAGTGGCGTTCTCCACAAATTTTTGGCTGGAGAACTTTGTGGAGAATGTGGGCACAAGTTTAGGATGGAGTTGAGTTCTTGAGGGTGTGGTGACAGGGTTGGTGAATAAATGGCCTTCTCCACAAAGTTTGCTGGAGAAATTGGTGGAGAACGTGGTCTTAAGGTTGAGTGATGAAAGTGGCGTTCTTCACAAAGTTTGTTGGAGAACTTTGTGGAGAACGTGGGCACAAGGGAAGTGGTTACATGGTTTGTGAGGTGTGGCAAAGTTGGTGGGTTTGACATGGCCTTCAGGTCTTGACTTGGGGCTGGCGTTCTCCTCAAAGTTGGCTGGAGAACGCCAGTGGAGAACTTTGTTGCTTCATGTTGGTTGTTTTTAGGTCTTTAAAGATGCCAACTATTTGTGCTCTAATTTCATGTCCACTATAGATTATTATACATCGTTGAAAAGCTCTGAATGTCAGCTTTCTAACGTAACTATAAGCACATCATTTGGACCTCTATAGCTCATGTTATGTTCCTTTGAAGAGGACAAGGTCATGCTGTCAGGATGTTGATGTTTTCGAGCAAGTTTGCTGGAGACCGCCGGACAAGAACGCCAGGCTTGCTTCCAGGGTGCATTTCAACGCCAGTTTTTGAAGCCCAAATTGAATTTTCATCCCATACTATTATATATCATTGAAAATTGCTAGATGTCTACTTTCCAATGCAATTGGGAGGGCATCAATTGGACCTCTACAACTTAAGTTATACTCCATTGAAGAAGGCATGGTCATGCTGATTTGGGTGCTGGGTGTCTTCATGTGTTCCTTTGCAAAGAATGCTTTGTTTTGTATTTTTACTTTCCAGTCCATCATTTTCTACAACATAAATTAAAATCAAAGAGATGAAAGTAATCTATGACTTAAGCATAAAAACACTTAATAATTAAGCATGATTTATTACATTTTGATATGAAAAAGCTAGAAAAACACAACATGATGCGCAATCATCACAACACCAAACTTAAACCTTACTTGTCCCCAAGTAGGAAAAGAATCATGCAATAAGGTTTGACAATTCAAGGTAAGAAGAATAGCAATGTAATGTTTATGGTTGGCTAGTTTCTTATGCATGCAATAATCACAAAAGGACTTCAAATGATTGATGTTTCTATCTAGCTCACTTTATGATTCTTTTCCTTATATTTCTTCTTTGAAACAATCCTTTCATTCTCTTCTTATCTTAGCTTCTTGGGTGCTTTGAACCATTTGTTGAAAGCTACGACTTTAAATGCTTTATTTTCAAGTATTACCACTTGATACATAAGCACCACAAGCATTTAATTAGAGGACTCTTTTAAGCTCATTTGTTTCTTTTCTTTACTCTCTAATCCTTGATGCTCAGAGCCTTGAGCTTTGAGAGAGTGCTCTGCACTTGAGCCTGTGTAAGACCCCGAATTTTTGAAAATTAAATAATTAGTTATTTATATGTCATTATATTATTGTAAAACCCGGTTAATTAACGGCTAATTAACCCATAAATTAGAATTTTGTCTAGAGGGTTAAAAATGTGATTTTTATGGCTTAATATGATAGAGGAAATTAAAACGAGAATTTTGATACAAATTTTAAAGAAATCGGCCCAAGATTGGACCAAACGGACCAAACCGGGCCAACCGGACCCATATTGGGCCCTTGGCCCAACCAAGCTCAACCAAAAACCCTCATTTCAGCACTCTCTCTCCTCCCTTAAACCCCAAACACGTTGAGCAGCCATGGAAGGAAAGAGAACTCTTCCAAAAACATAAACCTTCACTTGATCTTCAAACCACCATAACTTTTGATCTGGAGTTTTGATTGCCGCACCGTTTGTGGCCACGCGTTCACCGCGACGAGCTCTACAAAAATTACTACTTTGTTATTGAGGTAAGCCAAGATTTTAGTCCAGTTTTCTCAGCCTTAAATTCAAATTTTTGGAGAAAAAGTGTTGAGATTTTGGACTCTTTGATGTTATAGGATCCAACTAGCTTGAAGGAGAGGCTTAATCTTGTCTCCTTGGTCCTTGGGTGTGGTAAGATTCTCAACCCTAATGGAATTTGTTGGTTTATGATGTTTGAGTATTGAGTTGTTGTGTTTGGATGTGAAAATTGTGGCTTAGGTAGTGTATATGTGAATATTGAAGCTTGATTAAGGTCTTGGAGAGCTTGGAATAAACTTTTGGGTGCTAAAAATCTGTTCTTAGAAGTGTTGAAGCTTTGAGAGCTTGTGGAAAATTGATTTGGAGGTGTTCCGGGTTAAGTGGGAAAGCGGCTAAGGTATGGTCTTGGTTTCCTGTATCTAAAATGTAATGTGGTATGAAAACTTAGGCTAGAGGCCCTAAGATAGGATTTGAATGGTTAATGTTGTTGAATGGTTGAGATAAATTGTGTGGTAATGTATGTGATTAATGAATATTGATATTGTGATGGTCTGATGCATGATAGATATGCATGTTTTGATATATGCTAAATGATTGATTGAGGTTGAATTATGGGTGAAACCATGTTGATGGTGAGGATGATATTGGTTGTATGTAGTGATGGTTGATTGGGAATGGTATTGTTGGAAATTGGGATGAGGAGATATATAAAATATGATATTGTGATTGAAACTGAGTTATTTGATTTAGGTTGGTTAAAATGGTGGTTTGGTGGTTGTGATTTTGATAAAAATATTAACATATGAGTTGAGGAGGCTTGAGGTTAATTTTTGGTATGTTTTGGTTGGTTTTGAAAAGGGTTGAAATTGATTTGTTTTGAAATGGAACTTTGTGGTTTTGTTTAAAAATGTGGTTCTTGGGCTTACTTTGACGGAGCATATCTTAGTCTCTGGATCCCCAATTTGTGTTAAACTTGTTTAGAAATGAAATTGTATCCGAGATGTTTATGCCGTTCGAAGAACGGATGGAAAATGACTTTAAACGAAAAAGTTATGCCCGTCAGAAAATTGGGGTTTGAAATTGGAATTCTGTAGCTTTTTAACTTAGTAAAATTTTAGGCAGATTGTACACCCACGCGTACGCGTAGCCGACGCGCACGCGTCGCTATCAAATTTTCACTACTCCACGCGTGCGACTGGCCGACGCGTATGCGTCGATGTGCTGATTCAATTGCCCAGCCAAAGTTCTCGAGAGTTGTGCGGGTATTGTGCTAGTTTTGTGCGTGGGGCACAAAACGCACCCACGTGTACGCATGGCTGACGTGCAGGCGTCACTTTACGTTTCTCCCATCCACGCGTGCGTGTGGGCGACGCTTACGCATCACTGTAACTTTGCTGCTTTCAACGCGTGCGTGTGGGGGATGCGTACGCGTGACCCCGTTTTCACCCCAAAGTTGATTTTTGAGTTTTCAAAGCCAAATTTCAGACTTCTAAACCTCTGATCTCACCCCTTATGTCTTAAATCCTTGTGATATGCCTAGCAATGGAAAGGAGCTAGGGAATGTGGTAACATGTGGATGAAGTAAGGAGAGAATTAATGATGAATAATGATCAAAGATCATTGTATGAAATACGGAGGATGATTGTGGAAGTGCTTTATATGCCATGAGCCAAATGGCTGTAATTGTTAATAAATTGGCTGGTTATGGATTGTATTATGAGCCGAATGGCTGAGATATTGTCGAATTATGGTTGAGCTATTGTTGAATTATAGCTGAGTATGATTGCATATATGCGTATTGAATAAAATGTGAATGTTGCACTTCCACTATCTGAGATACGAGTTTCCCTGGGTGAAAGCAGTGGCTAGCCACCACATATTCCAGGTGGAGACTCGATACTCTGCTGGCCCTATGTCGTAAGTGTGGCCAGACACTGTGAAAGTTCCAGATGAGCTCCCCCCGTGAATAAACACCAGTGTGGGTGTTGTGAATATGTATTGATGATTATGATTGAGTATAACTCGAGTTGGGGATGCACGACAGAGGGATAGTCCAATGGTTAGCTACCAAGACTTGTCAGGTTGGCTTTATAACCGACAGATGAGACTTATCAGCCATTAGGACATGCATACATCATGTGCATTATATGTGAATTGTTTGGAATGCCTAATTGACTGCATAATACCTGCTAATTGTATAATTGTTGTATCTGCTTCCTATTTGTGCATTTCCTTGTTGATATAATTATGTTTGTAATATCAAATTACTGATGGCGGTTGGGAGGTCTGCAGGACTTGGAAAGGGGAGTGTTAGTTAGACTGAAGAACTTTAGTCAGTTGCCATTTATGGTTTAGTCTGTTTATAAGTTTTGATTTATCTGTTGGAAGTTCTAGGATTGCCTTCGGCTTTTCCAAGACATTACATGTTAGATATGTGGGTACTGTTACCATACTAAGAACCTCTGGTTCTCACCCATGCGAATTTTGTGGTTTTCAGATGCAGGTCGTTAGGCTTCTCGCTGAGGCGTGCTGGAGACTTCTGGATTGGCGAAGATCCTTGGTTCTCGGGATTTTATTTTGGTTTTACGTAGATACTTACTATCTCCACTAAATAATTATATACTATTTTGACTCCTCTTAGAGGTTGTTTTGGAGAATAGGTTTTGGAAATTGTCTCTGGGTCTACCTTGAGTTTCTTACTTTATATATATACATGTGTATATTTTAATGTTCGGACCGGTTATCTTCGTAAACCGGGTCTTGAGTTTTGATATTCGTATCTTTAGCACTCTCTTGTTATGGATTCGTGTTAGTCTATCCTTTATCTGTTTCGTTACGTTATCGATCGGAGTGTTGCGATTTTCAATTTAACGGTTTTGTTCCACCCATTTTTCTTCAAAAGCTCCTAGTTATAAACATTTTTCACACTACTATATGTACTAAATTTTATTTCTAGAGGTCGTAATACCTCGCTACCTCTGTCTTATGACTTAAGCATAAGGCTCTGTGTGGTAGGGTGTTACATTATGGTATCAGAGCAGTTCGTTTCTGTAGAGCCTGAGGGACGGACTGACTATGCTTCTGTGCATTCGCTGTATATGTGTTTATGTGCTATTGGAATATCTAACTGATATACTTGCATAAACGTTTGTGAGCATGCATTTGGGACTTTGAAACACTAGACTTCCGATATTGAGACTGATCAACTTGATATCGATTATTTGGTGTGTATAGGAACCAGATGGCGCCTCGTGGATGCGGTCGAGGTCGTGGGAGAGGTCGTACTAGTGCTCAGGGACCGGGGATCAACCCAAATGACCCAGTAAACTTTATGGTGGAGTTGGAGAATATGGCTGCTACTATGTAGGCCACTGTGGCGGCTCTTGGGCAACAGATGAACAATAATGACAATGGCGATAATGAAGCTCAGGGCCCGATGACACTAGCAACTTTATTAAAGGTTAATCCACCTAAGTTCAAGGGAACCACCGACCTGACTAAAGCCGATACCTGGTTTCAGGCTATGGAGCAAGCACTGCAAGCACAGTTGGTACCTGAAGAGCAGTGTGTTGAGTTTGCTACCTACCTGCTCACTGGGGAAGCATCGCATTGGTGGCAGGGGACTCGATGTCTTTTGTAGTAGGGTGATGACTCTATCACTTTGGATGCCTTCTAGGTGGAATTTTATAAGAAGTACTTTCTGAATTCTGCTAGGACGGCCAAGGAACTGGAGTTACTGCAGCTGAAGGAGAGTGTTATATCCGTATCTGAGTATACAGACAAATTTATGGAGCTATTCAAGTTTTCTCGCATGTGTCAGGGAGCTCTGGGAGACTTTGAGGAATGGAAGTGCGTTAAGTATGAAGGAAGGCTCCGGAGCGATATCTTTAGCTCAGTGGGACCAATGGAGATATGAACTTTATCAAAGTTGGTGAATAAGAGTACGGTTACTGAAGGGGGTGTAAAAAAGGCAGCTGCAGAGAGAGGAAGCCATAGGGAACCATTCCCACAGAATCGAGGGAATAGCTTTGCTCCTAGAGGTTCGCCTTTCAAGCGGGGAGGCTCTTTCAGGAGGCCCAACAACAATAACTCCCAAGGGAAAAGGTTTGGGAAGCAGCCTCAAAATGAGCAAGCTTGTGCTAGGTGCAGGAGTCACCATCCGGGAGCCCTGTGCAAGGCCGGATGGGGCTTGTGTTATTCTTGTGGTAAGGCGGGGCATAGAGCCTCAAACTATCCGGAGAAGTAGAAGCAAGGTGTAGGGCGAGTACAGCAGCCTGGTCGGGTGTTCACCACCTCAGTTGTGGGTGCCGAGGGATCCGAAACACTTATCCGAGGTAACTGTGAAATGGCTGGTCAAATTTTAATTGCTTTATTTGATTCGGGAGCAACACATTCATTCATTGCATTCGAAAAAGCTAGTGATCTAGGATTGAAGATTGTAGTTTTAGGTTATGACCTAAAGGTGTATAATGCCACCCATGAAGCCATGGTAACTAGGCTAGGATGTCCGCAAGTTTCATTTATGGTCAAGCAACGTGATTTTATCCATGATTTAATCTGCTTGCCAATGACCAGTATTGATCTTATCTTGGGTTTGGACTGGTTACCTAAGAACCATGTTCTGCTCGACTAATCTGCAAAATCGGTGTACTTTATGCCGGAAGATACAGAAGGGCCGGTTGTGTTGAATAGTTATTACTTGAACTCTATGATGGTGAATTGTTTTGGGACCGAATGTCAGGGTATTTTGTTGTTAACTGCGGGTGTTTCGGGTGATGATCAAAGCTTGGAGCAAATTCTGGTTGTGCGTGAGTTTTCGAAGGTGTTTCCCAACGATATCGATGAATTTCCACCTAACCGAGAGGTGGAGTTTGCTTTTGAGTTGGTGCCTGGGGCCGGACCAATCTCGAGCGCTCCTTATAGGATGTCACCGCTAGAAATTGCTGAGCTAAAGTCTCAGTTAGAGGATCTGTTGGATAAGAACTTTATCCGACCAAGTGTTTCTCCGTGGGGCGCGCCAGTGTTACTGGTAAAGAAGAAAGACGGGAGTATGCAGCTCTGTGTAGATTACAAGCAGCTGAACAAGGTCACAATAAAGAATAAGTACCACTGCCGAGGATTGACGATCTCATGGATCAGTTACAAGGAACCGGGATTTTCTCCAAGATCGATTTGCGATCCGGTTATCACCAGATAAGGGTGAGAGGTGAGGACATCCGTAAGACCGTTTTCAGGACTCGCTATGGTCATTACGAGTACACTGTAATGTCTTTTGGGTTGACAAATGCTCCTATAGTGTCTATGGATTATATGAACAGAGTTTTTCGTCTGTTTCTGAATAAATTCGTTGTTGTCTTCATTGATGACATACTGATTTATTCCAAGACTGAAGAGGAGCATGCAGAATACTTGAGGACCATGTTGCAGATACTAAAGAAAAAGAAACTCAATGCAAAACTGTCTAAATGTGAATTCTGGAAGAGTGAGGTGAAGTTTCTGGGTCATGTGGTAAGTAAACAGGGGATAGCTGTAGAACCTTCTAAGGTGGAAGTAGTGATGGAATGGGGACGACCAACCTCAGTAACTGAGATAAGGAATTTTCTGGGCTTGTTTGGCTACTACCGGAGATTTATCAAGGGCTTTTCGCAAAAAGCCTTGCCACTGACAAGGTTAACCCTCAAGGATGCGCCGTTTGTTTGGACTCCTGAGTGTGAGGAGAGCTTCCAAGTGTTGAAGCGAAAGTTGACCACCGCACCTGTGTTGGTGTTACCTGAGCCGAACGAACCATTTGAGGTGTACTGTGATGCCACACTAAAGGGTCTAGGGTGCGTGTTGATGCAGCATCGTAATTTGGTCGCCTATGCCTCATGACAGTTGCGACCTCATGAAATTAACTACCCTACGCATGATTTGGAACTCGCTGCGGTTGTGTTTGCCTTGAAGGTATGGAGGCATTACCTCTATGGGGTTAAGTTATGAGTTTTCTCTGATCACAAGAGCTTAAAATATCTCTTTGATATGAAAGAGCTTAATATGCAGCAGAGGATGTAGATGGAGTTACTGAAGGACTAAGACTTTGAGTTGAATTACCCTCCAGGTAAAGCGAATGTAGTGGCGGATGCATTAAGTCGGAAGTCGTTGTATGCTACTTGGATGATGCTTTGAGAAGAGGAGTTGCTCAAGGCATTCGGGAGTCTGAAGATTGGTGCTCAAGAAGTGTCTGGAACTCTATGTTTGAGTCGATTACAGATCTCAAGTGACTTTAAGTTCGAGCTCCTAAAGGCTCATCAAAACGATGACGTGTTACCGAAGGTGTTGCCAGCTATTGAGCAAGGAAATCAGTGGAGAGTGTCAGAAGATCAGGATGGGCTATGGAGATTCAAGGGTAGGATCATTGTGCCGGATGTTGGGACTTTGTGACAAGATATCTTAAAGGAAACACACAGAAGCGGATTCTCTATTCACCCGGGGAGTACTAAGATGTACCATAATTTAAAGGCGATGTTTTGGTGGCCGGATATGAAAAATGACGTGGCGGAATATGTTTCAAAGTGTTTAACCTGTCAGAAAGTAAAGATCGAACACCAGAGACCTTCCGGGACATTGCAACCTTTAGAAGTTCCGCAATGGAAATGGGAGAGGATTGCGATGGACTTTGTGTCTGGAGTGCCAAGGACTAGGGCCGGTTTTGATGCTGTTTGGGTGATCTACACTCTTGAGGAGTTAGAACGCTTGTACATAAAGGAGATTGTGAGACTTCATGGTGTGTGACCTTGGGTTTTCTACCAGTAAAGAAATTCATAGAAACGGTCGCGTTGTAGATATAGTCTCTAAACCGACAAAAATCCCTTCGTACAAACATTTTAGTTGTCACAAGTAACAAACCCCTTTTAAAATTGATAACTGAGTATTCAAACCTCGGGTCGTCTTCTCAAGGAATTGCAGGGAGGTATGTTCTTATTATTGGTTATGGAAATTGTAAATTTGGGGGGTTGAGAAATTTGGAGCTTGGGCAATGTGCACAGGTATATTTAAATGACAAGTAAAATAAATAAATAACTGTAAAATAAGCTTTTGGCAAGGTATGAAGACTGGAGGTCCTATCCCAGTTATCCTTATCAATTGTAATGAGAATTGGATTTTTCTCCCACTTTATTAACCTCTAACTATGAAGGTAAGTTAAGTGGATGAATTAATTCTTGAAGAATTCCAATTCTTAATCAACAATGAGTTTGATAACTCAAGAGTTACCAATTATTTAACCAAAGCCAAAAGGAAGAAAATGTGTAAGTTAAATTGAAAGCACTTATAAATAGAGCAAAGCAATCTTAAGTCTGAAATACCTCAAAAATATATTGAATAGAAAATCAATCTAAACATAGAGAGTCATAAACAAAAGTGAGAAAATAAATAAAAATAAAGAACCTGGGATTGAGAGTCACTCCTAAAACTAAGAGAAATCCTAAATCCTAATCCTAAGAGAGAGGAGAGAACCTCTCTCTTTAAAAACTACATCTACTCCTAAAATTGTGAATGTGTGAGAGCTTCCTATGAATGAATGCATTCCCCCACTTTATAGCCTCTAATCTGTGTTTTCTGGGGCGCAAACTGGGTCAAAAACAGTCCAGAATTCGCTGGTTGCGAATTCATTTGCGCTAATTTCGGTCACTTGCGACGCGGTCGCATGGATCACGCGGTCGCGTCACCTAGCGTCAGAGGAACTATAGCATATTATATATGAAATCGAAGCTCCAGACGTTATCTTTCCAACACAACTGGAACCGCGTCATTTGGATCTCTGTAGCTAAAGTTATAGCCATTTGAGTGCAGAGAGGTCAGGCTGGACAGCTTAGCAATTTCTCCAACTTCTTGCATTCCTTCCACTTTTGCATGCTTTCTTCCCATCCTCCAAGCCATTCCTGCCTTATAATATCTGAAAACACTTAACACACATATCAAGGCATCTGATGATAATAAGAGAGGATTAATAATAAGCAAATATAAGATCAAAGAAGCATGTTTTCAATCAAAACACATAATTAGGAAGGCAAATGTAAAACCATGCAAATAGTATGAATAAGTGGGTAAAGAGTTGATAAAATCCACTCAATTAAGCACAAGATAAACCATAAAATAGTGGTTTATCTACCTCCCCACACTTAAACATTAGCATGTCCTCATGCTAAGCTCAAGAGAAACTATAAAGATGAAGAGGAATAGCAGGATGTATGAAATGCAACCTATCTATATGAATGCAACTATATGCCAAAAAAAATATTTCTACCTACTTGGTTAAAAGTAAATAAATTCTCCAAGACAAATATGAATCAAATTCCACTAAATTCAAATCATACAGTGAAAATAAATAAACTTGTAAGAAGATAACTCATGAAAGCAGGGAACATAGAATTAAGCACTGAACCCTCACTAGTAGTGTATATCACTCTAATCTCTCAAGTGTATAGGGTAATTCACTCTACTCTTCCCTAATCATGCTTTCTAAACCTTGTTCTTCATCTAACCAATCAACAAAAATTTAGTGTACCAATGCAAAGATCATGAGGTCTTTTTTAAGGTTGTAATGGGGCTAAGGTAAGGGTAAAGGTATATATATGGCTAAGTGAGCTATAAATTGAATCTTTGACTAGCCAAGCTCTCACCTAACATACATACACTCTATATAACTTTAAAATCATACCTAGCTATCCATAATTCCCACTTTTGTATGATTCCCATACTT
>NC_029785.2:37019212-37039584 GCF_000816755.2 Arachis ipaensis | reverse complement strand
TTTTCTATTTTGGTTTTTCATGAGTAGGTTCCCAAATTCCCAATATTCAAATAAATTAGAAACATGTTACATTCCCTTATCAACCCATGTTCCCAAAGTTTCCCCACACTTATTTGCTACACAATCTCTATCTTAAGCTAACCAAAGATTCAATTGGGATAATTAATTTGTTTTCCGCTTAAGGCTAGTGATGTGGTTATAGAACAAGAGGGGATTAAAAGCTCAAGGGGCTAACAAAGGTGATGTAAAAGGTAGGTTTATTTGGGATAAGTGAGCTAATAACAAATAATGGCCTCAATCATATGCAAGCATGTAAATATACTAAATAATGGACATATAGAATGGAACAAAGCAAAGATTGCAGTTATAGAGAAGAAAACACACAAGAATAAATATTTTATGGTTAAATAATGTAACCATATAAATAAGCTCAACTCTCACAGGTTGTGTGTTCTTTGGCTCAAAAACCATGTTCCACATACAACTTCAAACAAATTTACACATAAAAATTTTAAAATTTTTTTTATTTATTTAAATTAGTGAAAAATTTCAAAAATAGGATCTTAAGAAGAAACTTATTATTTTAACCAAGCAGTAACTAAATGCAAAAATCAAATAAACATGCAAATGCAACAACAAAGAAAATAAAATATTGGTGTTGAGACAGGAAAGTACTAACCCATGGAGATCGGTATTGACCTCCCCACACTTAAAGATTGCACCGTCCTCGGTGCATGCTGAGATGTGCAGGTGGATGGGTTGTTCCAACTGATGCTTTTCTCTAAGGATTGTGCAGATGGACTTGTCTGTCTCCCCATGTAAACGTCTTCCGGTTCTCTTCCTGGTGGCCATCCTGAAAGAAAAAGGGAAGAAAGGTAACCCAATAATAGAGATAAAAAAATAAATGAAGTATGGTTGGGTTAATGCCAAATGAAAAGGGTCTCATTTACATGGTAGCTACAACATGTAAGTGAGAAAACAATAGAAGTACATGGCAAATCAAGAGTGGGTAATGAAAGACAATGTAAGTTCGTGGCAATGCAAATGAAGTGCAAGTATTATAAAAGATTGGCATTGGCAGATAATTAATATCATCCCACAGTGTAAAACAAGTTATTAAGCACCAAAGTAATTCAAGAAAAGATGTAACAGTTGAATAAGAACTTTTGAACACCAAAATTAATAAATTTAAAAAAATAAAAATATGCAATGAATGAAAGTATGCAATTAAATAAAATAAAATGAAAGTGAAAAAGAATGAGAAGTAGAAAAAGAAAGTGAGAAAGGAGAGAGAAGGGAGAATTTAGGATTAGAAAAGAAAAGATAAGAAAATTGGCACTAATCTGGATAGGTTGTGCGACGCTGGCGACGCGATCGCGTGGGTGACGCGGACGCGTGGGGCATGTGATCGCGTGACTCGATTTGTGCTAGTGGCGCGAGTGCAGCCTCGCAGTCGCACAACTCTCTGTTCAAAACTCAGTATTGCCAAAATCCTGGGTGACGCGATCGCGTGGGGCATGCGATCGCGTGAGTGGCCATCTTCTTAAAATGACGTGGCCGCGTAGGGAACGCGGTCGCGTGGTAGGGCTTGGGCTACCAGCACGAGTCCAGCCCAACTCCAGCTCAACTTTCGGCCATGCACCCTCTTTACGCCGATTTCAGGTCACGCAGCCGCGTGGGTGACGCGGTCGCGTGGGAGGCCATTATTCCCATATGACGCGGTCGCGTGGGGTGATTTGTGCCATTGGCACACCTCCAGCACTGCTCCTGCGTAACTCTCTGTTCATATTAATATTGTCTCCCATCTCCTTGCGACGCGGACGCGTCGCTGATGCGATCGCGTCGCGTGCTCGCTTTTTTTTTTTTTGTAATCTGAAAAATGCAGAATGCAGTGTTAATATGAATGTGATGCAAAACTCCAGGTTTAATATAACAAAATAAAATAAAATTCAAAAACAAATAAAACTACATAAAAATGAAAAAGGACAATCATACCATGGTGGGTTGTCTCCCACCTAGCACTTTTAGTTAGAGTCCTTAAGTTGGACATTCGGTAGCTCCCTGTTATGGTGGCTTATGCTTGAACTCATCCAGGAATCTTCACCAGTGTTTGTGATTCCAATAACCTCCGGGGTCCCAAACTAGGCATGTAAAACCCTTGAGCAGCTTCAAAAAGATTCTTAGGCTCCCGAGGTGTTGGATGTCAGAACAGATTCCAGGATCCCAAACCTTGCTTTTACACCCATTTTTGTTGGGATCTGTATTTTTCCAGCCGGGTGATAAGTAATTTGAATTCTCACTGCAGCTACCAAATAGCTTCCTAGACCTTAGGAGGGTTCATTTGGCTCATAAGGTGGTTGGTATGGTGGATGAGGGTTAGGGTCATATGGAGGTGAGTGGTGGAAAGGGACTTGTGAGTTTGGTGGTCCAAAGTTATGTTGAGGAAAGGGTTCATAGGCATATGGTGGTGGTTGTTGATAGTCCATTGGAGGTGGTTGTTGCCATGAGGATTGATCAAGTCCTTGTGGCTCCTCCCATCTTTGATTGTTCCAACCATGGTGCCTGTTCTCATTGTAATTTCTTCTTCCTGTAACATTATTGTAACCAGACTCATAGCCAAAGGGGTGAGAGTTCACAGTAGTAAATAGAAATAAAAAATTAAAAATAAAAATAAAATAAAAAAATAAATTTAAATTAAAAGGTTATTTAAATTTTGAATTTGAAAATTAAATTTTTGAAATTTTGAAATTTGAAATTTGAAAATTTTTAAATTTGAATTTTGAAATTTGATTTTTTGAAATAAGATAAGATAAGATAAAAATTTTAAAAATAAAAATCTTAAATATTTTTTTTTCGAAAAAATTAATTAAAAATATTTTTAAATTTAATGAAGAAAGAGAAAAATAATAAAATGACACCAAATTTCAAATTTTTAGATCAAAATGAAGAAAACAACTAAGAACAGCTTGAAGGTCAAGATGAACGTGAAGAACAACTTGAAGATCAAGATGAACAATAAGAACAAATTTTTGAAAATTTTTTTTTTTAATAACTAAATAAAAACAAATAACCTCTAAACTTAAGAAAAAAGCAAAAATAAAAATAAAAATAAAAAAAACAAGCAAAAATAAAATATTTACAATAACCAATAATAAGGCACACGTTTGCAATTCCCCGGCAACGGCGCCATTTTGACGTTGGGTTTTCTACCAGTAAAGAAATTCATAGAAATGGTCGCGTTGTAGATATAGTCTCTAAACCGACAAAAATCCCTTCGTACAAACGTTTTGGTTGTCACAAGTAACAAACCCCTTTTAAAATTGATAACCGAGTATTCAAACCTCGGGTCGTCTTCTCAAGGAATTGCAGGGAGGTATGTTCTTATTATTGGTTATGGAAATTGTAAATTTGGGGGGTTGAGAAATTTGGAGCTTGGGCAATGTGCACAGGTATATTTAAATGACAAGTAAAATAAATAAATAACTGTAAAATAAGCTTTTGGCAAGGTATGAAGACTGGAGGTCCTATCCCAGTTATCCTTATCAATTGTAATGAGAATTGGATTTTTCTCCCACTTTATTAACCTCTAACTATGAAGGTAAGTTAAGTGGATGAATTAATTCTTGAAGAATTCCAATTCTTAATCAACAATGAGTTTGATAACTCAAGAGTTACCAATTATTTAACCAAAGCCAAAAGGAAGAAAATGTGTAAGTTAAATTGAAAGCACTTATAAATAGAGCAAAGCAATCTTAAGTCTGAAATACCTCAAAAATATATTGAATAGAAAATCAATCTAAACATAGAGAGTCATAAACAAAAGTGAGAAAATAAATAAAAATAAAGAACCTGGGATTGAGAGTCACTCCTAAAACTAAGAGAAATCCTAAATCCTAATCCTAAGAGAGAGGAGAGAACCTCTCTCTTTAAAAACTACATCTACTCCTAAAATTGTGAATGTGTGAGAGCTTCCAATGAATGGATGCATTCCCCCACTTTATAGCCTCTAATATGTGTTTTCTGGGCCGCAAACTGGGTCAAAAACAGTCCAGAATTCGCTGGTTGCGAATTCATTTGCGCTGATTTCCGTCACTTGCGACGCGGCCGCATGGATCACGCAGTCGCGTCGCCTAGCGTCAGGAGAACTATACCATATTATATATCAAATCGAAGCCCCGGACGTTAGCTTTCCAACGCAACTGGAACCGCTCATTTGGACCTCTGAAGCTAAAGTTATAGCCGTTTGAGTGCAGAGAGGTCAGGCTGGACAGCTTAGCAATTTCTCAAACTTCTTGCATTCCTTCCACTTTTGCATGCTTTCTTCACATCCTCCAAGCCATTCCTGCCTTATAATATCTGAAAATACTTAACACACATATCAAGGCATCTCATGGTAATAAGAGAGGATTAATAATAAGCAAATATAAGATCAAAGAAGCATGTTTTTAATCAAAACACATAATTAGGAAGGCAAATGTAAAACCATGCAAATAGTATGAATAAGTGGGTAAAGAGTTGATAAAATCCACTCAATTAAGCACAAGATAAACCATAAAATAGTGGTTTATCAGTGTGCCTACTACTATAATTTCTGATAGTGATCCTCGTTTCACTTCAAGGTTTTGGGGTGCATTTCAGAAGGCTTTTGGAACCCAATTAAGCTTGAGTACGGCTTACCATCCTCAACCAAATGTTCAATCCGAGAAGACGATTCAAACCTTAGAAGATATGTTGAGGGCTTGTGTTCTGGATCAGCCGGCGAGCTGGGCTCGATATATGCCTGATGTGTGGAAAACGATCCAACACGAAACTAACCGGCAAGTGTACCGGGTCGCATCAAGTAATAAAACTCACGTGAGTGAGGTCGATCCCACAGGGATTGAAGGATTGAGCAATTTTAGTTTAGTGGATGACTTAGTCTAGTGAATCAAGAGTTGATTTGAGTGATTTGTAATTTGCAGAATCTAAATTGCATGAAAAGTAAAAGAGAAGAGGGGAAATTGCAGTAAAGGAAAGAGCAGGAAAGTAAATGTGCTGAATCTTAAAGAACAAGAAATTAAATGGCAGAAACTTATAACACAAGAAATGTAAATTGCAGAATCTTAGAGTGCAAGAAATGTAAATGGCTTGAATTATAAAGGGAATTGGGAGTGCAAAAATTAAACAAGGAAAAGTAAATTGCAACAAGAAGAAATGTAAAAGATGGATTCAATTAAACCGGATCTCAAATGAAAATGAAAATAAGCTTGGTGTAGCAACGAAACAAGGAAATTGAAATTGAAAGCTGTAGATCTCAGGACTCAAGAGACTAGATAGCCAAGTCTAGATCTCACTGCCTTCCTAGATCCAGCAAGAACAATTGCAAAGGAAATGAAGAAAAGTAAATTGCAGAAATAGTGGAAGAAGAAGCAATTAACAGAGATGGAAATTCAATTATGCAGAAAATTAAACAAGATCTCAAGGTGAGATTGAAACAGAAGTTCTTCAATTCTCCACCCAAGATCCAAAGCAAGAGAAGTAAAGAGTGCTGAGCAAGAACAAGGAAGAAGAGAGATCAATTCCCCTTCCTAATTCTCTTGAATTAAAAAGAATAACTAAAATTGTAAAGGTGAGCTCTCTCTCTAAGTGTTCTAAGAATTCTAAAGGAAAAGCTCTGGAAAACTTAAATCCTAAGCTATTTATACACTTTCTTCAAATGGTCTTCAAGCCTTGAATTGGGCCTTTGCTCTTGATGGAATTGGGTTGATAAAAGCCTGTGTTGATTGCACTTGGAGTTGGAGAGAAACCCATTGTGAACCGGGACATAAAGCACAAAAGCTTGAGTCAAAGTTTGAGGCAAGCTTTTGCTCAAGATTTTTATATCAACCACCCCCTTTTGCTGATACCCACGTTTGAGCTAAAGTTTGAGGTCAAACTTTTAGCCAAACGTGGATCCCCTTGTGTGCATGTGTGGCGCCAACGTTTGCCAAAAAGCTTGAGGCAAACGTTGGCGCAAGCTTTTCTCCTCCAGGGTATGCATGTGTGGCGCCAACGTTTGCCAAAAAGCTTGAGGCAAACGTTGGCGCAAGCTTTTCTCCTCCAGGGTGTTGGTGTGTGGTGCCAACGTTTTCCAAAAAAGCTTGAGGCAAACGTTGGCGCAAGCTTTTGCTCCATCCTGGGTGATTTCAACTTTTCCAAAAGTTTGAGCTAAAGTTTGAGGCAAGCTTTTGCTCAAGCTTTTTTTTTTTTTCTCCCTTGCTCCTTGCCCTTTCTTCTTTCTTCAACATTCTTCAAAGCTCTTTTCACCTATCATCAATCAATCAAACACATCAAAGCTATGCCTAAAATCATGAGTTTGTTATTCTTTCATAATATATGACAATTATAGCACAAAATCTCATGAAATTGCATTAATTCATCCATGGTTGATTGAATCAAAGGAAATATGAAATTCTACCCAATTGGCTTACTTATGGCTCAAGAAAGTGCATAAAAACAATTGAAAACAAAAGAAAAAGACTAGTGAAACTAGGCTAAGATGACTTGTCATCACAACACCAAACTTAAAGCTTGCTTGTCCCCAAGCAAGAAAAGAATTATGCTCAAAGGTTCTTTTAACTAGAATGGATTTGAAGAATTACATGTACTGTCCTGTGAGTGAAGTGATTAAGAAATAGTGGGGTGAACTCTAAATTATATGCTCATGCAAGGACTTCAGTGCTTACTAGTCCCTATATCTTGGAAGTCTTAGGTCTTAGGACTTTCATCCAAATGATATCATGGAGATCTCTCTATAGGTAATCACCTTGAAGCAGCTTATAGTTCTTGTGCTTTGGCCTTGACTCTAAGTGTCATGTCTCAAAGCGGCTTTTTAGATAAGCTTTCAATCAATACTCCTAAACCAGTTGGTTTTAAGGTATTAGGTGTTAAAGCACCCCTAAGGATTTACTTACTCAAGCCTCTCTCTTTGACACAATTCGACCACAAGCATTTACTAGAATAACAACTCTTTGAGTTCTTGTTTTTTTTCTTCTGCCTAGTAATTGATGCTCAGAGCCTTGGGCCATGTTCTTTTTGTTTTTGTATTTTCTTTATTTTCTTTTGTTTTGTTTGCTGCTTCTTGGATCAATAAATGTTTGAGAAACTCCACAACACTTCTTTGAACTCTATGTCCCGCCTATGAGCTCCCATGCAAGTTTTCATAAGCATGCAATCTCAATACATGATCATACAACTAGAACCACCACTTTTCCTAATCTTTTGCTTGCCTCAAAATTGTTTAATTCCTTAATCCTTCTTTTCAAAGAACTTTCATGTGATGCATTTTTGAAATATTGAGTGCAAACAAGTTTGGAGAGTATAGTGTTGTAAATGATCAAGCATCTTGATTATTGAATTGCAGAAAAACTATACTAGACAGAAGGACAGATAGGGGTATAGTATCACTTTTAATCACCGCAATATCTGATAATGAACAATACAACCTTTTGGAGTTTACTTGCTGTCCTCTTCCTCATCATCATTGCTGGTCTTCACATTCCTCCTTCACCTCTTTGATTGATGATGCTAAATCTTCCAAAAGTTTGTATGGTGCTCTGCAGTGATATTGAAAGTTGCTTGTTCCCCAAGCACTTGAAAAATGGTTAGCATGCATGAATTATTTGTGGGCCTTTGAACTTACTTTGGTGTGGAAACACCAAACTTAGTACCTTGCCAATGGTTCTCATGCATCAGATTAACCATGTGTGAAACTCTTTTTCTTTTTCAAAGGCAATAGAACTAAAAACTAGGAAACAGCAGAATAGTTAACTAGTTCGTCTAAATACTTGAAGCTAGCATTATGCAGTAGGTGAGAATATACTTTATGATGAAATTTTGGTGGAACACCAAACTTAGAATTCTTCATTCTCCCTTAGATTGTTTTGGTGTGTAACACCAAACTTAGCTCCTTGCAACATAGATAAAACTAATTAACCTTTTTATTGAAATAGATATGAAAAGATGGTTACCTCCGGTTGGGTTGCCTCCCAACAAGCGCTCTTTTATTGTCACTAGCTTGACATTTTTCATCCTCGGATCATGGAAGTTGAGGCTTCTGTTGCCTTTGGTTTCCTTCTCTCACTATGGGCTTCCTTTCCTCTGTTTCTTTTTGTGGAATTCCTCTGTTGTGTCTTTCTTTGATGATTATTTCCTTTTCCATAGCCTTCTCACTTTCCTCCATAACTGCTTTCCCTTTCAACCCAGCAGCTTTTTCGCTGTTCTTTGGGTCATCTTCAGTGGCCTTTAGGACTATATTTTCCCTCCTTTCGCCCATTTCTGCAAGGTGTCTAGCTAGCTGTTCCATTTGCTTCTCAATTCTTCTGAGTGAGGCCTCTTGGTTCCTGCTTATCATCTCTTGATTTTTCCTTGCTTCTTCCTGCTCTATTATTATCATCTCTTGAACTTTCACGAACCTTTCCATCATCATTTCTAGAACATAGAGTCTTTGAAAGTTTGGAATTGGTCGTGGTTGTGTTAACTGTGATGGTTGATGAGAGTCATTTTGGGCGAGTTGTGAGGTAGGATGGGGTTGGAAATGTGTGTATTGGGGTGGTGCATGATGATTGTTGTTGTGGGGGTGGTTTTTATGCTGGTTTTTGAAGTTGGAATTGTTGCAGTTGAAGTCTCTTGGTCTTTGATTTTGGTTTTCAACCCCCCTCCAGTTGGACTGAGTTCTCCAGGGTGGGCTGTACATATCATTCTGAGACCTGTGTTGGAATATGCTAGAGGAACTGTTTGGAGAATGTGATTGCTCATAACTTTATTACTCATGGTTAATTGCTCCAGAACCTTGTTCAGCTTGACTCCACCCGTAGGAGTTTTGAGTTAGGTTGTACGCATGTACTACAGCAGTTCTCAGCTCATTGATTTTTCTGACCATCATGTCTAGTTGTTGTAGAGTTTGCTGATGCATCTGTTTGTTTTGGTTCATGACTGTATGGACACCTTCAATTTCCTTCTCTTGTGTGAATGGTTGCACTTCTGCCTCTGGTTTAACAATTTCCTGAGGTGGTTTCAGCTTGGCTAGGAGTTTACTCATTAGTTCTTCCCATCCGATGATGTTTCCTTGTGGGAAAGCTTCAAACTACTGAGCAATGTCGTTCATGGTGACGAGTGGGTGCTTCAAGTTATGGGTTGCATTATCATCTAAGATGGGGACATTACTACCATGCTGACTGGGATTCGTTGGGTTCTCTTCCATAATCTGCACAATCACAAATAGTCCAAATGAAGATTGAATACATTCATGTCCAAAATGTGGTTAAAAGGTTTAGCTGACACAATGTATCAAACAGTTGATAGGCTTGAAAGATTAGTAAGAGAGAATTGCTTCTCTCGTATATTCAACAAGCTAAAGTATGAGAATCATACGAAGCCAGAGAAACCAAGAAAACTTCACTTTATTGCTAAAGTGAGGTTTCAGTTAGTTCAAGCAAAAATTCAAACAGTTAGTGGGTTAATCCAAAGTTAGAGAAACAGAAAATAAAAATGCTAGATCTAGATCTCCACTTCACTTAATCATTGTCAATCTATTTCAATCCCTGGCAACGGCGCCAAAAACTTGATGTGTGGAAAACGATTCAACACAAAACTACGGCAAGTGTGCCGGGTCGCATCAAGTAATAAAACTCACGTGAGTGAGGTCGATCCCACAGGGATAGAAGGATTGAGCAATTTTAGTTTAGTGGATGACTTAGTCTAGCGAATCAAGAGTTGATTTGAGTGATTTGTAATTTGCAGAAACTAAATTGCATGAAAAGTAAAAGGGAAGAGGGGAAATTGCAGTAAAGGAAAGAGCAGGAAAGTAAATGTGCTGAATCTTAAAGAACAATAAATTAAATGGCAGAAACTTATAACGCAAGAAATGTAAATTGCAGAATCTTAGAGTGCAAGAAATGTAAATGGCTTGAATTATAAAGGGAATTGGGAGTGCAGAAATTAAACAAGGAAAAGTAAATTGCAACAAGCAGAAATGTAAAAGATGGATTCAATTAAACCGGATCTCAAATGAAAATGAAAATAAGCTTGGTGTAGCAACGAAACAAGGAAATTGAAATTGAAAGCTGTAGATCTCAGGACTCAAGAGACTAGATAGCCAAGTCTAGATCTCACTGCCTTCCTAGATCCAGCAAGAACAATTGCAAAGGAAATGAAGAAAAGTAAATTGCAGAAATAGTAGAAGAAGAAGCAATTAACAGAGATGGAAATTCAATTATGCAAAAAATTAAACAAGATCTCAAGGTGAGATTGAAACAGAAGTTCTTCAATTCTCCACCCAAGATCCAAAGCAAGAGAAGTAAAGAGTGCTGAGCAAGAACAAGGAAGAAGAGAGATCAATTCCCCTTCCTAATTCTCTTGAATTAAAAAGAATAACTAAAAATGTAAAGGTGAGCTCTCTCTCTAAGTGTTCTAAGAATTCTAAAGGAAAAGCTCCGGAAAACTTAAATCCTAAGCTATTTATACACTTTCTTCAAATGGTCTTCAAGCCTTGAATTGGGCCTTTGCTCTTGATGGAATTGGGTTGATAAAAGCCTGTGTTGATTGCACTTGGAGTTGGAGAGAAACCCATTGTGAACCGGGACATAAAGCACAAAAGCTTGAGTCAAAGTTTGAGGCAAGCTTTTGCTCAAGCTTTTTATATCAGCCACCCCCTTTTGCTGATACCCACGTTTGAGCTAAAGTTTGAGGTCAAACTTTTAGCCAAACGTGGATCCCCTTGTGTGCATGTGTGGCGCCAACGTTTGCCAAAAATCTTGAGGCAAATGTTGGCGCAAGCTTTTCTCCTCCAGGGTGTTGGTGTGTGGCGCCAACGTTTGCCAAAAAAACCTTGAGGCAAACGTTGGCGCAAGCTTTTGCTCCATCCTGGGTGATTTCAACTTTTCCAAAAGCTTGAGGTAAAGTTTGAGGCAAGCTTTTGCTCAAGCTTTTTTTTCTCTCTCTTGCTCCTTGCCTTTTCTTCTTTCTTCAACCTTCTTCAAAGCTCTTTGCACCTATCATCAATCAATCAAACACATCAAAGCTATGCCCAAAATCATGAGTTTGTTATTCTTTCATAATATATGACAATTATAGCACAAAATCTCATGAAATTGCATTAATGTATCCATGGTTGATTGAATCAAAAGAAATATGAAATTCTACCCAATTGGCTTACTTATGGCTCAAGAAAGTGCATAAAAACAATTGAAAACAAAAGAAAAAGACTAGTGAAACTAGGCTAAGATGACTTGTCATCAATGCCGCTAGTGGAGTTTGCGTACAATAATAGCTACCATGCGAGCATCAGAATGGCTCCGTATGAGGCTCTGTATGGGAGAAAATGTCAATCTCCGCTATGTTGGTATTAAGCTAGGGAGAAGAGCTTGTTGGGGTCGGAGATGATAGCTGAGACTATCGAACAAATCAAGAAGATCCGAGATAGAATACTCATTGCGCAGAGTCATCAGAAAAGTTACACCGATCAGAGGTGGAAGCCCTTAGAATTTGAGGAAGGAGACCATGTTTTTCTTAAAGTTACTCCAACCACAGGAGTAGGTAGGACAATTAAAGTGAAAAAGTTGAATCCTCAATACATTGGTCCGTTTCAGATCCTGGAGAGGGTTGGACCGGTGGCATATCGGATGGCTCTACCACCCCACCTTTCAAACCTGCACGACGTATTTCATGTGTTGCAGCTTCAGAAGTATACTCCTGATTCTAGCCATGTGTTAGAACCTGAATTTGTTCAGTTAAAAGAAGATTTGACGCTTCCGGTGACTCCGGTCAGAATTGATGATACTAGTATCAAACGGTTGCGTAGAAAAGAGGTTTCGTTAGTCAAAGTAGCATGGAGTCAAGCCGGTGTTGAGGAGCACACTTGGAAACTTGAGTCGGAGATGCGAACTGACTATCTGCACTTATTCTCAGGTAATTAAATTCGAATTTTGTGAGCAAAATTCCCATTTAGGTGGGTAGAATATAAAACCCAGTTAATTAATGGCTAATTAACCTATAAATTAGAATTTTGTCTAGAGGGTTAAAAATGTGTTTTTATGGCTTAATATGATAGAGAAAATTAAAACGAGAATTTTGATACAAATTTTAAAGAAATCGGCCCAAGATTGGACCGAATGGACCAAACCAGGCCAACCGGACCCATATTGGGCCTTTGGCCCAACCAAGCTCAACCTAAAACCCTCATTTCAGCACTCTCTTTCCTCCCTTAAACCCCGAACACGTTGAGCAGCCATGGAAGGAAAGAAAACTCTTCTAAAAACATAAACCCTCACTTGATCTTCAAACCACCATAACTTTTGATCCGGAGCATTGATTGCCGCAACGTTTGTGGCCATGTGTTCACCGCAACGAGCTCTAGAAAACCCACTACTTTGTTATTGAGGTAAGTGACGATCGGTTTTTTTATCGGTAAAGAAGTATAAAAATATGATCGCATTGTAAGTATAGCTTCTATACCAACAGGAAATCCTTTCGTACAAACGTTTTGGTTGTCACAAGTAACAAACCCCTTTAAAATTGATAACCGAAGTATTTAAACCTCGGGTCATCTTCTCAAGGAACTGCAGGGAGGTGTTTGTATTATTGGTTATGAGTTTTGTAAATTGGGGGTTTTGAAAATAAGGAACAAGTAATTTAAATGACAAGTAAAATAAATAAATAACTGTAAAATAAACTCTTGGCAAGGTATGAAAGTTCGGAAGTCCTATCCTAGTTACTCCTATGAGAATTGAAGTTAATCCCACTTAGTCAACCTTTACGAAAGCAAGGGAAAGTCAAGTGAACTAATTAGTTAGATTCCCAAGTCCTAGCCAACTCCTAAGGAAAGACTAGAGTTAGTGGAATTCCAGTCAATTAGCCGACATAACAACCAATCACCATAAGTTGATAACTCAAGAGCCTTCAGTTAATCAATTAAAGCCAACAATATAAAAAGCTAAATAAGAATTATAAATTTGAAATACCTCAAATTATTAATTAAGAAAATCAATCTAAACATGGAGTTTTCATAAGCCAATTTGGCAACATAAGTAATTAAATGAGAGCATTAAAGTATCTGAAAGTAAAGGAGAAATATAAAGTAAAAGAAATATTGAACCTGATGAAGAGTTAAAATCCTAAATTGAAATAATAAGAAATCCTAATTCCTTTAAGAGGAATCCTAAATCTAAAACCTAAGAGAGAGGAGAGAACCACTCTCTCTAAAAACTACATCTAAATTGTGAAAAGTGAATAATTGAAGGCCTCCTTTTGAATGGATGCATTCCCCCACTTTATAACCTCTAATCTGTGCTTTCTGAACTTGGATCTGGGCCAAAAAGGGCTTCAGAAGTCGCTGGGAGCATTTTCTGCAGTTTCTGGTGCGTGGCGTCTGTCACACGTTCGCATGGGTCACGCGGTCGCGTCATATGGAGTTTTCCTTATCACGCGTTCGCTTCGGTCACGCGTACGCGTCATCTGCGTTCTGCTCAAGGCGCGCGTCTGCGTCAGTCACGCGTTCGCGTCACTGCCTTTTTGCGCTAGGCACGCGGCTGTGTCGTCCATGCGTTCGCGTCGCTGCCAGTTTCTTCAAAAACTCCATTTTGTGCTTTCCTTCCATTTTTGTATGTTTCCTTTCCATCCTTTAAATCATTCATGCCTTAGGAAATCTGAGAATACTCAACACACGAATCATGGCATCGAATGGTAATAAAAGGTAATTAAATAATTATTTTTAAAGCATAGGAAATATGTTTTTCACATATATCACATAATAAGGAAGGGAAATTAAAACCATGAAATTTCACATGAATAAGTGGGTGAAGGGTTGAATAAATCACTTGAATTGAGCACAAAATATATCATAAAATATGGGTTTAACAACCTCCCCACATTTAAACAATAGCATGTCCTCATGCTAAATCCAAGATAAAGAGTAAGGTAAGGTTAAAGTGGTGGAATCTCATGCAATGCAATCTATTCTAAATGCAACTACCTAAATGAATCATGCAATTCTAATTGTTATTCACTTGTATATAAAGCTTACATGTAGTTAAATTAATTCATATCCTCAAGGAATCATATATGCATAGCCAAACCTTAGATAATGTTAAAGCACTTTTACAATTGAGATGGGTAAAAATATTTCACAAACTTGCAAGACAATTAACAATTTAAGCAGAGATATATGGTGATGAGCTATTGAACCCTCACTGGATTTTGTGTTTACTCTCTAGTCACTCAGTGTTTATTGGGTTAATCACTCTATTCTTTTTCTATCCTTTCTTTCTATAACTTTGTTCTTCATCTAACCAATCAATAATTATAGAATACAGACATACAAAAATCATGAGGTCTTTTTCAAGGTTGTAATGGGGCCAAGGTAAAGGTAAGGGTATATGTATAAGGCTAAGTGAGCTAATAAGTGAATCCTTGATTAGTCTAAGATCTCACCTAACATACATACTTTATAAATCAAAGTTTCTTAACCTATTTGCCCAAATTTTCCCTCTTTGTATTGCAAACTCATACATTAAATTTTAATTTTGTCCCATGTGCATTGATTCTTTTTATTTTGCAATTGGGAAATTTTTATATCCCCTTTATTTAAATACTGAAAATTTTTTTTAATCAATGCACCTGGTAATTCAGTTGTTTTGATTTCACATGAGCATGCTTCCTAAATTTTTGTTTTGAAACATCTTATTCTTTTTTTTTTAAATTCCTACTTTGTTTCTATCATCCCATGTTCCCATAAAATTCCCCACACTTAAACAATACACAATTTCTATCTTAAGCTAACCAAGGATTCAACTTGGGGTTTTTATTTTGTTTTTTTTCGCTTAAGGCTAGTAATGTGGTTTATAGAGCAAGAGGGGATTAAAAAGCTCAAGGGGGCTAACAAGGGTGATGTAAAAGGTAGGCTAATTTGGGATAGTGAGGAAAAAAATTCAAATGATGGCCTCAATCATCTCTTGGTATGTATCTATATTCTATAATTGGACATATAGATTAAATCAAAGTAAAGAACATTAGAATGAAAAAGAAGGGTAAAACACACAGGAATGAAATTTATGGTCTGAATGCAACCATACAATTAAGCTCAAGACTCACAAGCTGTGTGTTCTCCAGCTCAAAAATCATATATCAGTTATATATGTCATGCAAGTAAAATTTAACAGTTCCCATTATTCTCAATGTAATTCTTAGGGTGGCCCTTAAAATCTTAGTGTTGTTCCTTGATGAAATGTTGTTAACTAACTAACATGTAATGCTATATATACAAGGTGTGTGGATTGTTTACTATGTTAAAGTCTCTAGTTTACTTCCTTTTTATTTTCAATTTAAACCAAACTATCATATGCTAAAAGGGTAAACTATACTAATAAATTCACATATTCTATAACTAATAAGTTTAGAATTGCAAGCTAAACTAAATGACTAAAATATGAACTAAAGTGCAAAATGCGGAAATAAAGTAAAAATGTAGCGAAAGAACAATGTATAAGTACTGAAAATAAAAATAAAAATAAAAATACAGGAAAATAACAAAATAAGATAAAAGAGTCTGTAATGGTTCACCAAAAAGATACGCCAGGGATGGCGACCTCCCCACTCTTAAAGTAAAGCATCGTCCTCGATGCTCACTCAAGCTGGGTGTGAAGAAGTGCCATCACCGGAAGGATGGGCTGCAGGAGTCTCTGTGGTGGCCTGAAGGTCTGTAGACTGGATGAGGATAGGAGGATCTGTCTGCTACAGTGGAGGTGCTGACTGGAGAGGGATCTTTGGGTCTGCGGCCTGAATCTGGTGTGGCTCCTCCTACTGTGGTGCAGCATGCTCTGGTCCTGCCTGCTCAGCCTCTCTCTGTGCATGTGTCTCAGCCTCGTGCTCGTCCGCCTCCTCCTCAGATGGCTCTGATGGTGTGTCAGGCTCGGAGGGGATGTCGCCGCCAAAACGGATCATCAACTTGAGGTGCTCATAGCATCGCTTGTTGCGACGCTCAGATCTCTCATATCGCCGCCAGTTGCGGCGCTCCATTTAGTCCAGCTGCTGAAATAACCGGTGCATGATGACAAGTCATCATATACCCTTTTTAATAGTCTTTTCCTTCATTTTCTTTTGGTTTTATACACTTTCTTGTACTCTAAGTAAGTAATTTGGAATGGAATTGCATAACTTCTCTTAATCAAACAACCACCATATAATTGATACTAAATCATGAGGTTTAGGCCAAATTTAATTGCATTTTTATGATTTGTAAACCTTGTGAATTTGGTGATACTTTGATTGGTTGTTTTGATTAATTGTAGGTGAAGAAAAGAAGAAAGCGTGGCCTAAGAAGTGTGGCTCAAAGAAGAAAAAGTTGGCCAAGAAAAGAGGAAGTGTGGTGCAACAAAACCATGAAGCTCCCTCCAAAGCTCACTAAGTGAGCGCTACACTGATCCTCAAGGGACCAAGGCATAAAGCTCAGCTCACTTTGTGAGCTGAGCACAACATGAAGGCAAAAAAATAAGGAAAAGAAGACCAAGCTCAGCTCATAAAGTGAGCATTATCGAGAGCGCTAAGGAAGAAATTCAAAGAAAAATGATTTGCAAATGCATGCTCCAAGGCTTGAACCCATGACCCAAGGGAGAGTGTGGAGCGCTCCTTGCAAGGAAAATAAGCCAAAATTGGCCAAAATGCTCCCAGCAAGTTTCGAACACGGAGGCTTCAACAAGGAAGGTGCGCTCCTAGCACCACTTGAGCGATACCATGAAGTTGTCAAAGACTTGGCACGCAAAATATTTCAAGAGACCAAGACGCCCCAAAGCTCAGCTCACAAAGTGAGCTGAGCGCTATCCATGGGCAACATACAATACAGCAAGACACGGTTCCTGGGTAGCACAATGCGCGTACAAATTTGCGCTAAGGCACTAGCGCTCAGCTCACAAAGTGAGCTGAGCTCTCCCCTGATGCATCCCAAGCAGCAAAGCACGCTATGCAAGGCCTCCTCACACTAAGTGTCAAAGCTCAGCTCACTTTGTGAGCTGAGCACTCCCCTGGAAGCATATTACCCATGGGCTGAAAATTTAACCAAAAGTCCAATTTAATTCATTTCTTCACCAAATTAAAAGCCCATCCAAATTCCAATATCCAAGAATAGAAAGTGTATAAATAGGAGTTAGTTTGATGTAATGAGGACCTTTAGACTTCATTTTGAATTTTCTTTTTTTATTTGCATTTTGATTTTGAGCTTTTGCTTCTGCATTTTTTCTGTTCTTGGAGAATTGGGAAGGAGAATTGAATTCTCTTCTTCCCTGTTCTTGCTTGAACTCTCTTTTAGTTTCTTGCTTTGGATTTTGAGTGGAGAATTGAAGAAATTCTGTTTCAATCTCACTTTGAGATCCTTGTTTATTTTCTTTCTGCATAATTGAATTTGGATTACTGTTTAGTGCTTCTTCATTTACTTTGTTTCTGCAATTTACTTTTCTTTACTTCTTTTGCAATTGCTCTTGTTGGATCAAGGAAGGATTTGAGATCTAGACTTGTTATCTAGTCTCTTCCACTCCTGAGATCTCAACCCCTTTTAATTTGCTGCAACTTAAGCACTGCTTTCTAGTTCTTTAAATTCTCAAGTCATTTTACTTTTCTGTTAAGATCTACTTCACTGCACTTCAATTTTCTCTCTTATGTTTAATGCCATTTACTTGTTTCTTGTTCAAATTCTGCAATCCCAATCCCCAATTCCTTTTATGATTCAAGCAATTTACATTTCTTGCACTTTAAGCTTCTGTTATTTACATTTCTTGCAATCTAAGTTTACTGCAATTCTCCTGCACTTTATTTTACTTGCTCTTTAAGATTCAGCTTCTTCATTTTCCTGCTCTTTAGTTTACTGCAATTCTCCTTTTCCCTTTTACATTCTAAGCAAATTAGTTTCTGTTAATCACAAACACTCAACCAATACTTGATTCGCTTGACTAAATCAACCACTAAACTAAAATTGCTCAATCCTTCAATCCCTGTGGGATCGACCTCACTCATGTGAGTTATTATTACTTGATGCGACCCGGTACACTTGCCGGTTAGATTGGATGTTGAAATTCGTTTTCACACCATCAGTGCACGAAGTGGTAAACGGGCTCTGAGGCAGGTGGAGGTGCAGTGGTGGTAGCTGGGGCAGCAGTAGATGAAGAAGGGGCAGCTGAAGGTGTGGCTGTCTCATCAGAAGCGGTGAAGAATGGGGGTTTGTAACCCAAAGCCATAAACTTCCTACTGTGAGGGATGATCTTCTTGCAGTCTGCAGTAGGTGGCTTCTCATCAGCAAGTTCCCAAGGCACGTCAGCTCCACGGCCGAGCTGGGTAATCAGATAGGGGAAAGGGAGAGTGCCTCGGACATAGACCCTGGCCATGTAGTACCTGATGAAACGTGGGAGGTACAGGTCCTTACCCTCCATCACACACCAGAGGAGGGTGATCATAGCAGGAGGCAGCTTTGTCTCATGAGTACTTGGCATAACAAAGTTGCTCAGGATCTGGTGCCAGAGCCGAGCCTCATCATTCAAATACATCAGCTTGATTCCCTTAGGCATTGTGGTATTCTTTCCCATGACCCAGGAGACAGTAGGATCAAGGGCTATCCTCTACTTGACAGCATCCCAGTCAGATCTCAGAAAGCGCATGTCCTCTTCAGCCTTTTGGTAACCGTCAGGCTGATCTGATTTAGGCTGAAGCTGTAGAATATCCTCAATGGCTTCCTCAATTACCAATATCTGTTTCCCTCTGAGGTACACTGCATCTAGGGTAGTCTTGAAATAGTTGCAGTAAAACTCTCTAACCGAGGAAGCATTGACCTCTGTCAAGTTTCTCTCCAAGAAGAACCAACCTCTCTGTTTTATTTGATCGGAGGTGTACTGCTGTAGTTCTTCTGGAATTTTTAGAGTTCTCTCCAGGTACAGGTTTCTGGAGGTGGCAAACACTGGATACTTCAGCTCACAGTATCTGTTTGCAAATTTTACCGGATCATTGGCAGTGAGGAGCTGGTTAGCCTTCTCCTGCGGGGTAAAGTGCTTTTCCCGCCAGGAGTCATCATGCATAATGTCCAAGATAGACATAGAGGATTCTCCTCTTTTCCTTTTACCAGTGGTTGCCTTGCCTTTTCCTTTTCTTTAAGGGTCAGACATCCTGAAAAGTAGAAATTCCAGGATATAAATGAAGAACAGAGCAGAAAAATAAGTAGGCAAATAGAATAATGGCAATATAATCACATAGTGGCAAAAGAGCAGTAGAATAATGAAATGAGTTAAATAAATATACATTTTGGATTGTTTCGGAGTTAAAAATCTGAGATGAGAAATCACAATCCAAAATATATTATAAGTAGAATACCTGTTAATTAGGAAAAACAATAATCATGCTATGAGTTAAAAAGTTGAAGGAGTTAGTTAAAAAAACAAAGGGAGAAGTGAGAAAGTTAAATGTGGGTAAAAGTGAAAAAGAGGTTAGAAAGTGGAAAGCAGTGAGTTAGGAGAAAGAAAGTTAAAGTAAGTGGCATGATAAAGGTTTCCTAGGTAACAAGAAATTCACAAATTTAAAGAATTAACAACTCATATTCAGGCAAGGATATCAGGTAGATGATGATTTATATAGATATAGAAATAGCAAAAATTGAAATCGAATCATCAAAAGTGCAATTTATGAACCAGGAAATTGAAAGGAAAAAAATGCTGGCCCGTGCATTCATGAATTGGTGTAGTTGTAGCTAAGTAGTGCAAAATTGAAAATTGCCAAAACCAATTCCTGAATGTAAAAGTGAAATAATTTGCAGAAAATTGGGCAGCATTCCGGGTAAAATTGGATGTTCCTGGAAAGAAAAAACATGAGAAAGTAGTTCATATAAATTAAAATAAAGCTGCAAATACACATAAGTAATATGAACATGAAAGAGCAGTGTAACAGCAGCATGAAACAGTAAAGAACAGCATATGAACAATATGAACATCACAGCCAGACCAAAATTGTAGAATAGGAAAACAAGCAACAAGTACGACACAATTATCAGGCCTAAATCCACTAACCACATCCTAGCTACCTAACCACCTAGAATCCACTACAAATATGCATCTCTAACTAGCCTAATTTGAACATAAACTGAAAAATATGCAACTAACTATGAATGAAAGAAAAATGGCGTTTGGCGGAACCTGGTATGCGTATGAACTAAGGTAGGAATCAGAGAGATGGCAGTGGTGAAGTGGTGGTGCTGGGAGGGGCACGGCGGTGCGGTGGCGGAACAGGGCGGCGCGGTGGTGGATGGCTGTTCGGTGGCAGGGGGTTCGGGTAGGGTTTAATGGTGGAGGGGGTGGGAAGAAGGAAGGGAGTGAGGGTGGTGGTGGGAGGTG
>NC_029785.2:37013305-37017942 GCF_000816755.2 Arachis ipaensis | reverse complement strand
CAGAGAAGACAGAGAAGAGAGGAAGAAGAAGGGGGGTTTGGAGGGGCGCGACGGGTAGGGTTTCGCGTGATAGGGGGTTAGTGATTTTGAATCTACGCGAACGCGTGGAGCACGCGATCGCGTGGTTTAGGGTGAAATGCGGTCGCGTGAGGGGGGTGGTGGTGTTTGGGTGGTGGAGGAGGGAGGGTTGCAGAGAAGAGAGGAAGAAGAAGGGGGGTTTGGAGGGGCGCGACGGGTAGGGTTTCGCGTGATAGGGGGTTAGTGATTTTGAATCTACGCGAACGCGTGGAGCACGCGATCGCGTGGTTTAGGGTGAAATGGGATTGACGCGGTCGCGTGATTGACGCGATCCCATGGAATGGGTAAAAGATGAATGACGCGGTCGCTTGAGGCACGCGACCGCATCGCTGAAAATTGTGCTAAACGCATAATTCTAGCGTCGTTTCAGCGCAACTCTCTGTCTCCATTTAGGGGGCCATAATATCCATGCGACGCGGACGCCTTGCTTACGCTTTCGTGTGGGATGGGTGTTTTGCAAGTGACGCGTTCACATCAGGGACGCGAACGCGTGGGCCATTTTGTGCTAAACGCACACCAGCCGCACAATTCCAGCCCAGATTTCTGGGCATTAGATTTTTACTCCGATTTCCAGATCACGCGTTCGCGTGAGTGACGCGGACGTGTGGGAGGTGTTTTTCGCAACTGACGTAAACGCGTTAGTGACGCGGTCGCGTGGAACAACTTGTGCTAAAGGCACGCCTCCAGCCATGCTTTCGCGTGACTTTCTATTCACTTTCTTTTTCTTCTTAATGCGCTTGTGACGCGGATGCGTCAGCAAAGCTGTTGCGTCGCGTGCAATTTTTTTTATGCAATTATGCAGTATGCAATGCTAATGCAAATGCTACAAATAGTATCCAGGTTCAATGAAAATAAAACAATATAAAAATAAACAAAACGAAATAAAATTGAAAAAGAAACGACCATGGTGGGTTGTCTCCCACTTAGCACTTTTAGTTAAACTCCTTAAGTTGGACATTGGATGGGCTTCCTGTTATGGTGGCTTATGCTTAAATTCATCCAGAAATCTCCACCAATGTTTGGAATGCCAACAGCCTCCGGGGTCCCAAACTAGGCATGTAAAGCTTCTGAGCAGCTTCAAACAGATTCTCAGGCTTCCGGGGTGACGAATGTCAGAATAGATTCCAGAATCCCAAATCTTGCTTTTAAATCCACCTTTGTCTTGATCTATATTCTATCTGGGCGGTTTAGAAATTGTATTCTCACCAAGATGACCAAATGTCTTCCGAGACCCATACAATTGAACATGATACCAATCCGTGCACTTCGAATTGAAGCGTGGAACCTTATTGAATCTTGCACACCAGCTCTGAGTACGAGCTATTTCCCTCTTACTCTTAAAGCCGCAGAGAACTCTAAGCTGGCCATCTTTTTCAAGCAAACCATATTCAAGTGGAAAGGTAAAGATAAAGGTTAAGGATTGTACCCACTTGAAGCTTGTATTAGGTGGTAATGGCCTTGGGACAGGTGTTTCCAGTGGTTCTGTAAGTTCTACTCCCCTGTATTCTTCTGTGAATTCCTCCACTTCTTTGCGAAATTTTTCAACTGCAACTGCGTCCTGATCAAAGTCTTCTATGTCTTCCTCATCACTCAAGTCATACATTGGAGGTTGAGAGAAATCTACCTTGACATCATCTTCGTATTCACTTGGATAAGATTCTTCAGGCTCAAGGAGTTTAGTTGCGGATGTGAGTTCGTGATTAGGAGAGCTTGATTCATGATCATCACTGCCTATGGAATCAACTTATTGGTCTGTTCCGTCCAATTTTTCACAGGGTATATGCTTTGGAGGTTGTGCACTGTCCTCTTTGGCATCAATTTCGAACTTCTCAGCAGAATCTTTTACAGCTCTTGATTCTCATGGAGGTTCAGCATCTCCTAAATCTTCAACCACTTCTTCCTCTACAACTATCATGGCTTCCTCCACTTGTTCCAATACAAAGCCATGCTCCTCATTATCCACCGGAGTTTCTAGTGTTTCCTTCATGCTACGCTCTTCTTTTGATTCTCCACATGCAGCCATTGGAGTACTTTAAGTGCTCAGATGTCGGGAAGCTATTATATTTACTACCTCAGTTAAGGCAGTAGTGAGTTCCAGTACGCCCCTTTCAATCTTTGCTTGCCTTTGAAGAAGAACACGAAGTTTGTCATTCACTGGAGGTTGGGGTGGGTATGAGGGTTCGTTGGTTGGGAAAGAGGGTTCAAAATAAGAATGTGGTGGTTCTTAGGAGTAATTGGATTGGGATTGTGGTGGATAAGGGTCATACGGTGGTGAATGGTAAAAAGGAACTTGTGAGCATGGTGGTTCAAAGCTACGTTGAGAGGATGGTTGATGAGCGGATATTTTATACGCTTTTTGGGGTTAATTTCATATAGTTTTTAGTATATTCTAGTTAGTTTTTAGTCTATTTCCATTAGTTTTTAGGAGAAATTCATATTTCTGGACTTTACTATGAGTTGTGTGTTTTTCTGTAATTTCAGGTATTTTTTTGACTGAAATTGAAGGAGCTGAACAAAAATCTGATTCAAGCTGAAAAAGGACTGCTGATGCTGTTGGATTCTGACCTCCCTGCACTCAAAGTGGATTTTCTGGAGCTACAGAACTCAAAATGGAGCGCTTCCAATTGCATTGGAAAGTAGACATCCAGGGCTTTCCAGAAATATATAATAGTCCATACTTTGCTCAAGGATAGATGACGTAACCTGGCGTTCAACGCCAGTTCTCTGCCCAATTCTGGCGTCCAGCGCCAGAAAAGGATTAAAAGTTGGAGTTCAACACCAGAAATGGATCCAAACCTGGCGTTAAACGCCCAAAACAGCCTTATGTATGTGAATTGTTTAAATCTCAGCCCCAGCACACACCAAGTGGGCCCCAGAAGTGGATCTCTGTACCATCCATCATAGTCTATTCATTTTTTGTAAACCTAGGCTACTAGTTTAGTATTTAAACAACTTTTTGAGACTTATTTTGCAACTCATGACATTTTAGATCTGAACTTTGTACTCTTTGACGGCATGAGTCTCTAAACTCCATTGTTGGGGGCGAGGAGCTCTGCTGTGTCTCGATGAATTAATGCAAGTATTTCTGTTTTCCATTCAAACATGCGTGTTCCTATCTAAGATATCCATTCGTGCCTAACTCTGGAGAAGGTGATGATCAGTGACACTCATCACCTTCCTCAATTCATGAACGTGTGTCTGACAATCACCTCCGTTCTACATCAGATTGAATGAATATCTCTTAGATTCCTTAATCAGAATCTCTGTGGTATAAGCTAGATTGATGGCGGCATTCATGAGAATCCGGAAAGTCTAAACCTTGTCTGTGGTATTCCGAGTAGGATTCAGGGATTGAATGACTGTGACGAGCTTCAAACTCGCGAGTGCTGGGCGTAGTGACAGACGCAAAAGGAGGGTGAATCCTATTCCAGCATGATCGGGAACCTCAGATGATTAGTCGTGCTGTGACAGAGCATTTGGACCATTTTCACAAGAGGAGGGGATGTAACCATTGACAACGGTGATGCCCCAACACACAGCTTGCCATAGAAGGACGTGCGTGCGTGAATCAAAAGACAGAGGAAAGCAAAGATTCAGAAGATAAAGCATCTCCAAAACTCTAACATATTCTCCATTACTGCATAACAAGTAACCTTTAACCCATGCTCTATTGTTTATTCGCAATTCAACTGATAAATATAATTGACTTCCTGACTAAGAATTGCAAGATAACCATAGATTGCTTCAAACCAACAATCTCCGTGGGATTCGACCCTTACTCACGTAAGGTATTACTTGGACGACCCAGTGCACTTGCTGGTTAGTGGTACGAGTTGTGAAAAGTGTTATTCACAATTCGTGCACCAAGTTTTTGGCGCCGTTGCCGGGGATTGTTTGAGTTTGAACAACTGACGGCTTATTTTGTTGCTTAGATTAGGAAAATTTTTCTTTTTGGTTTAGAGTCTCTTATTATTATTCTTGGTTAAAAATATCCTTCTTCAAAACAAGTGTTACATTTATTGCCCAATTGGCTAGAGCGTTGGTCTAAGTCCGTGGCAGTTTGGTACACTCTTTTTAAAAATCTTTTTAAAAAAAAATAATTTTTCTATTAAATTTTGTGCCAAACTTTAAGTTTGGTGTTTTCTTGTTAATTTTTCTTTGTTTTTCAAAAATTTTAGTTTGGTTTTCTAAAAATTTTAAGTTGGGTGTTCTTTCTTCATGTTTTTGTGTTCTTGTGAGTCTTCAAAGTGTTCTTGAGTTTTCCTTGTGTCTTGATCTTAAAATTTTAAGTTTGGTGTTCCTTGGTGTTTTTCCTCCAAAATTTTCGAAAACTAGGAGCATTAGATCTAAAAATTTTAAATCTTGTGCTATTTTATTGTTTTTCTCTTTCCTCACTAAATTCAAAAATATCTTTTCTTTCTAATTTTAAAACAAATTTTCGAAAATTAATTTTAAAAAAAAAATTTCATACTTTTTTTTAAAATTTAAAATCTTTTCCAAATCATATCTTTTTCAAAACCTCCTTACCACTTTCTCTCTCCTCATTTTTTCGAAAATTT
>NC_029785.2:37012886-37013282 GCF_000816755.2 Arachis ipaensis | reverse complement strand
CCTCAGCTCATTATCATGGTGCAGCAAAGTTGCCAGTATTCCGGTCTTCCACAGGAAGAACCTACAGAGTTTCTGGCACAGTTTTTACAAATTGCTGACATAGTACATGATAAGGAAATAGATCAGGATGTCTACAGACTATTACTGTTTCCATTTGCTGTGAAAGATCAAGCTATGAGGTGGTTAAATAACCAACCTAAGGCCAGCATAAGGACATGGAAACAGCTGACAGAAAAATTCCTGAATCAATACTTTCCCCCAAAACAGATGACACAGCTAAGGCTGGACATCCAAGGCTTTAAACAAGGAGATAAGGAATCTCTTTATGATGCCTGGGAGAGATACAGAGAGAGCTCAGATCTCTTTAGATTGCTCAGCTGGTGGATCTATCCACAT
>NC_029785.2:37007258-37009424 GCF_000816755.2 Arachis ipaensis | reverse complement strand
AAGACAATTGAAGAAGCTCAAGAGCTCATTGATACAGTTTCCAGGAATCAGCATCTGTACCTAAGCAGTGACCCTTCTATGAAAGAAGAGGTTAAAACAGCAACTGCTGAACTCAGTCCTGTAAAACAAGCTGCTGAATTCAATCAGCAATTGGACTTTCTAACAAAGCAGTTAGCCGAATTCAAAGATAGACTACAAGAGACAAGGATGGCTAATATACATATGGACGAACAGTTTAAGCAAACAAAGCAGCAGCTATCAAGGCAAATAACAGAAGAATGCCAAGCAATTCAACTAAGAAGTGGGAAAATATTAAATACCCCACCTCAAGGCAGCAAAAAGCTAAGAAATGAGCAAACCACCCAAAATTCACCTGAGGACAGTAAGAGCCCAGGAAAAAGTAATTCTGGAACTAAAACGCCAGAATTTTGGTGGAAGGCTGGTGCTGAACGCCCAGACCATGCTCAGGACTGGCGTTCAACGCCAGAAACAAGGCAGGACTGGCGTTCAACGCCAGAAATAGGCAAGAATCTGGCGTTGAACGCCCAAAATGGGCAAGATCTGGCGCTGAACGCCCAAAATGGGCACAGTTACTGAAGGGATTGTTCTTGGGCATAAAAAAGGGAATAAGGGAATAGAGGTGGATCAAGCAAAAATAGAGGTAATTGAAAAATTACCACCACCTGCCAATGTTAAGGCAATCAGAAGCTTTCTGGGGCACGCAGGATTCTATAGGAGGTTTATAAAAGATTTTTCAAAAATCGCAAAACCTCTAAGCAATCTGCTGGCTGCTGACACGCCATTTGTGTTTGACACAGAGTGCCTGCAGGCGTTTGAAATGCTGAAAGCTAAGCTGGTCACAGCACTAGTTATTCTGCACCAGACTGGACATTCCCATTTGAGCTAATGTGTGATGCCAGTGATCACGCCATTGGTGCAGTGTTGGGACAGAGGCATGACAAGCTTCTGCACGTCATTTATTACGCTAGTCGCGTTCTAAATGATGCCCAGAAAAATTACACAACCACAGAAAAAGAATTACTTGCAGTGGTTTACGCCATTGACAAGTTCAGATCATACTTAGTAGGATCAAAAGTGATTGTGTATACTGATCATGCTGCTCTTAAATATCTACTCAGAAAGTAGGATTCAAAACCCAAGCTCATCAGATGGGTGTTGCTTCTGCAAGAGTTTGATATAGAAATAAGAGACAGAAAAGGGACAGAGAACCAAGTGGCTGATCATCTGTCCCGGATAGAGCCAGTAGAAGGGACGCCCCTCCCCTCTCTTGAGATCTCTGAGACTTTTCCGGATGAGCATTTATTTGCCATTCAGGAAACACCATGGTTTGCCGATATTGCAAACTATAAATCTGCAAGGTTCATACCCAAGGAGTAAAATAGGATACAAAAGAAGAAATTAATTACTGATGCAAAGTACTACTTGTGGGATGAACCCTATCTCTTTAAGAGATGTGCAGACGGAATAATCCGTAGGTGTGTCCTAGAGAAGAAGCACAGAGGATCCTGTGGCATTGCCATGGATCTCAATATGGAGGCCATTTCGGAGGTGAGCGAACAGCCACCAAAGTCCTCCAATGTGGCTTCTATTGGCCCACACTCTATAAAGATTCCCGAGAGTTTGTACGTAACTGTGATAGTTGCCAAAGAGCTGGTAATCTGCCTCATGGTTATGCCATGCCTCAACAAGGAATCTTAGAAATTGAGTTGTTTGATGTATGGGAAATTGACTTCATGGGACCTTTCCCACCATCACACTCAAACACTTATATTCTGGTGGCAGTTGACTATGTATCAAAATGGGTTGAGGCCATTGCCACACCCATCAATGATACTAAAATAGTGCTGAAGTTCCTCTAGAAACATATCTTTAGCAGGTTTGGTGTCCCTAGAGTACTAATCAGTGATGGGGGCACTCACTTCTGCAATAAACAGCTTTACTCTGCCATGGTTCGGTATGGAATTCGCCATAGGGTGGCTACTCCATATCATCCACAAACTAATGGGCAAGCTGAAGTCTCTAACAGAGAATTAAAGAGAATCCTAGAACAGACAGTAAGTACCCGTAGAAAGGATTTGGCACGGAGCTTGGATGATGCTCTGTGGGCTTACAGAACAGCATTCAAGACCCCTATAGGGACCTCTC
>NC_029785.2:37004821-37005906 GCF_000816755.2 Arachis ipaensis | reverse complement strand
TGATAAGAGGTTCATTGTCAATGGACAGAGAATCAAGCACTATCTTGAAGGCAACGTTGAGCAAGAGTGCTCAAGGCTGAAGCTAGACTAAAAGCTCAGCAAGGTCCAGCTAAAGACAATAAAGAAGCGCTTGCTGGGAGGCAACCCAGCCATGGGGCATCAATCCTCCAAGCATTTTGCCCCATTTCTATTTTTATTTTTATTTGTTTATATAGAGTTCATTGATAACAAGGTAAAGAATCAATTGCATAAGTTCACAGGGTTACAGAAGGAATCTGCACACAAAACAGAGAAAAAGAGCTCACTAGCAAGAAAACGCCAGTAAGAGCCCATTTTGGGCGTTCAGCGCCCAAAAGGGGTAGCCAGTGGGCGCTGAACGCCAGTAAGGATAGCAATCTGGCGTTCAACGCCAGAAAAGGGCAACAACTGGGCGTTGAACGCCTAGGAGAACAGCATTTGGGCGTTCAACGCCCAAAACAGGCAGTGTTTGGGCGTTTAAACGCCATGATGATGGGGAGGAGGCAAATTCATTTTTCTTCATATTTTTTCATTCCAATCTTGATTTTCTTACTTCAATTAATGATTTCTTGCAGAAACATGTTAAGAACCCTGATTTCTAAAATCCCTAATTTCTAAAACCCTACCTTAAAAATCTCAAATATATCTTAATCCATAAGCACAAACCCTCTTTGCAAATTCAATCCAACTCTTTTCAAATCTTTTTAAAAACAAATCTATCTTTTCAACTCATCAATATCTTTTTCAAAATCTTCAATTTATCTTTTTCAAAAAAAAATAAAATCTAGATCTATCTTTTTCAAAAATCTTCTCTTATCATATCTTTATCTCTTTTTTCGAAAACCCACCCTCCCTCCCTTTAAATTTGGGTTCGGCCTCCCTCCCCTTCCATCAACAATTGCACCTAGCTCTCCTTCTATGCCTCTCCTTTCTTTTCTTTTGCTTGAGGACAAGTAAACCTCTAAGTTTGGTGTGTTTATCCGTGATCACTAATATCATGGCTCCTAAAGGAAAATAACCCACTCCAAGAGGCAAGAAAGAGAGCGTTCCAAAACCACTTTGGAATC